>NC_086453.1:92602262-92869762 GCF_028390025.1 Pseudophryne corroboree | reverse complement strand
ACGGCAGACAGCATCCCCTTTTTTACACATTACGGCAGACAGCATCCCCCTTTTTTACACATTACAGCAGACAGCGTCTCCTTTTTACACATTACGGCAGACAGCGTCCCCTTTTTTACATAGTACGGCAGACAGCGTCCCCTTTTTACACATTACAGCAGACAGCGTCCCCTTTTTACACATTACAGCAGACAGCGTCCCCTTTTTACACATTACGGCAGACAGCGTCCTCCTTTTTACACATTGTGGCAGCCAGTCCCCCTTTTTACACATTACGGCAGACAGCATCCCCCTTTTGTACACATTCCGGCAGACAGCGTCCCCTTTTTACACATTACGGCATACAGTGTCCCCTTTTTACACATTACGGCAGACAGCGTCCCCCTTTTTACACATTACGGCAGACAGCGTCCCCTTTTTTACACAGTATGGCAGACAGCGTTCCCTTTTTACACATTACGGCAGACAGCGTCCCCTTTTTACACATTACAACAGACAGCGTCCCCCTTTTTACACATTACGGCAGACAGCGTCCTCCTTTTTACACATTGCGGCAGCCAGTCCACCTTTTTACACATTACGGCAGATAGCGTCCCCTTTTTACACATTATGGCAGACAGCGTCCCCTTTTTTACACATTACGGCAGACAGTATCCCCTTTTTTTACACATTACGGCACATAGCATCCCTTTTTTCACACATTACGGCAGACAGCGTCCCCCTTTTTTACACATTACAGCAGACAGCGTCTCCTTTTTACACATTACGGCAGACAACGTCCCCTTTTTTACACAGTACGGCAGACAGCGTCCCCTTTGTACACATTACGGCAGACAGCGTCCCCTTTTTACACATTACAGCAGACAGCATCCCCCTTTTTACACATTACAGCAGACAGCGTCCTCCTTTTTACACATTGCGGCAGCCAGTCCCCTTTTTTATACATTACGGCAGACAGCGTCCCCTTTTTACACATTACGGCAGACAGCGCCCCCCTTTTTACACATTGCGGCAGCCAGTCCCCCTTTTTACACATTACGGCAGACGGTGTCCCCCTTTTTAAACATTGCGGCAGACAGCGTCCCCCTTTTTACACATTACGGCAGACAGCGTCCCCTTTTTTACACAGTATGGCAGACAGCGTCCCCTTTTTACACATTACGGCAGACAGCGTCCCCTTTTTACACATTACAACAGACAGCGCCCCCCTTTTTACACATTACGGCAGACAGCGTCCTCCTTTTTACACATTACGGCAGACAGCGTCCTCCTATTTACACATTGCGGCAGCCAGTCCCCCTTTTTACACATTACGGCAGACGGTGTCCCCCTTTTTACACATTGCGGCAGCCAGTCCCCCTTTTTACACATTACGGCAGACAGCGTCCCCTTTTTACACATTACGGCAGATGGTGTCCCCCCTTTTTACACATTGCGGCAGCCAGTCCCCCTTTTTACATATTACGACAGACAGCGTCCCCCTTTTACACATTGCAGCAGCCAGTCCCCCTTTTTAAACATTACAGCAGATGGTGTCGCCTTTTTACACATTGCGGCAGAAAGGATAGAGAAAGGAAGAGAAAGAGAGAGAGAGATACTTACCATCTCCCCGCTGGCAGTCAGGCTCCTCATGCTGGCAGCTCCCTCGGAGGAGGAGGGAGGGGGACTGGAGCCGCAGCAGCGCTATGTAATTAGTAGTAGCGCCGCTGCAGCAGTCCCCTCTCCGTCCGTATTGGCTGCCCGGCGCTGCTGTGAATGCTGGGATGGAGAAACCGCATCCCAGCCTTCACAGCAGCACCGGGCAGCCAATACGGAAGGAGAGGGGGCTGCTGCAGCGGCGATACTACCAATTACATAGCGCTGCTGCGGCTCCAGTCCCCCTCCCTCCACCTCCTTCTCAGCTGCCCGGCGCTGCTCTCTCCTCTCCAGCGCGGCACACAGCACACAGCAGAGGCGGCATGTAAATGAGTCTATTTGACTCATTACATGCCTCTGGCCGTTGCACCATCAGGGCAACTGCGCTGTGTGCCAGGCACACCTGGCACACACGTAGTTATGGCCCTGCACAATTATACCGGGAGAGTGTATTATTTAGCAACCACAGGAACAGGGACTGACATCACAAACTGGGCGGGTGTTTACATGCGCATGCCCAGTTCAGCTGTCAGTCACCGCCGGCTGGTGCAGCATGTGTATAGGCGGTCGGCTGACTGCCCGTACACACTAGTGATGTGCACCGGAAATTTTTCGGGTTTTGTGTTTTGGTTTTGGATTCGGTTCCGCGGCCGTGTTTTGGATTCGGACGCGTTTTGGCAAAACCTCCCTGAAAATTTTTTGTCGGATTCGGGTGTGTTTTGGATTCGGGTTTTTTTTTACAAAAAACCCTCAAAAACAGCTTAAATCATAGAATTTGGGGATCATTTTGATCCCATAGTATTATTAACCTCAATAACCATAATTTACACTCATTTCCAGTCTATTCTGAACACCTCACAATATTATTTTTAGTCCTAAAATTTGCACCGAGGTCGCTGGATGACTAAGCTAAGCGACCCAAGTGGCCGACACAAACACCTGGCCCATCTAGAAGTGGCACTGCAGTGTCAGACAGGATGGCAAATTAAAAAAATTGTCCCCAAACAGCACATGATGCAAAGAAAAAAAGAGGCGCAATGAGGTAGCTGTGTGACTAAGCTAAGCGACCCAAGTGGCCGACACAAACACCTGGCCCATCTAGGAAGGGCACTGCAGTGTCAGACAGGATGGCACTTCAAAAAAATAGTCCCCAAACAGCACATGATGCAAAGAAAAAAAGAGGCGCAATGAGGTAGCTGTGTGACTAAGCTAAGCGACCCAAGTGGCCGACACAAACACCTGGCCCATCTAGGAGTGGCACTGCAGTGTCAGACAGGATGGCACTTCAAAAAAATAGTCCCCAAACAGCACATGATGCAAAGAAAAAAAGAGGCGCAATGAGGTAGCTGTGTGACTAAGCTAAGCGACCCAAGTGGCCGACACAAACACCTGGCCCATCTAGGAGTGGCACTGCAGTGTCAGACAGGATGGCACTTCAAAAAATAGTCCCCAAACAGCACATGATGCAAAGAAAAATGAAAGAAAAAAGAGGTGCAAGATGGAATTGTCCTTGGGCCCTCCCACCCACCCTTATGTTGTATAAACAGGACATGCACACTTTAACAAACCCATCATTTCAGCGACAGGGTCTGCCACACAACTGTGACTGAAATGACTGGTTGGTTTGGGCCCCCACCAAAAAAAGAAGCAATCAATCTCTCCTTGCACAAACTGGCTCTATAGAGGCAAGATGTCCACCTACTCCTCATCGTCCGATTCCTCACCCCTTTCACTGTGTACATCCCCCTCCTCACAGATTATTAATTCGTCCCCACTGGAATCCACCATCTCAGGTCCCTGTGTACTTTCTGGAGGCAATTGCTGGTGAATGTCTCCACGGAGGAATTGATTATAATTCATTTTGATGAACATCATCTTCTCCACATTTTCTGGAAGTAACCTCGTATGCCGATTGCTGACAAGGTGAGCGGCTGCACTAAACACTCTTTCGGAGTACACACTGGAGGGGGGGCAACTTAGGTAAAATAAAGCCAGTTTGTGCAAGGGCCTCCAAATTGCCTCTTTTTCCTGCCAGTATACATACGGACTGTCTGACGTGCCTACTTGGATGCGGTCACTCGTATAATCCTCCACCATTCTTTCAATGGTGACAGAATCATATGCAGTGACAGTAGACGACATGTCAGTAATCGTTGGCAGGTCCTTCAGTCCGGACCAGATGTCAGCACACGCTCCAGACTGCCCTGCATCACCGCCAGCGGGTGGGCTCGGAATTCTTAGCCTTTTCCTCGCAGCCCCAGTTGCGGGAGAATGTGAAGGAGGAGCTGTTGATGGGTCACGTTCCACTTGACTTGACAATTTTCTCACCAGCAGGTCTTTGAACCTCTGCAGACTTGTGTCTGCTGGAAATAGAGATACAGCGTAGGTTTTAAATCTAGGATCGAGCACGGTGGCCAAAATGTAGTGCTCTGATTTCAACAGATTGACCACCCGTGAATCCTGGTTAAGCGAATTAAGGGCTCCATCCACAAGTCCCACATGCCTAGCGGAATCGCTCTGTTTTAGCTCCTCCTTCAATCTCTCCAGCTTCTTCTGCAAAAGCCTGATGAGGGGAATGACCTGACTCAAGCTGGCAGTGTCTGAACTGACTTCACGTGTGGCAAGTTCAAAGGGTTGCAGAACCTTGCACAACGTTGAAATCATTCTCCACTGCGCTTGAGTCAGGTGCATTCCCCCTCCTTTACCTATATCGTAGATAGCTGTATAGGCTTGAATGGCCTTTTGCTGCTCCTCCATCCTCTGAAGCATATAGAGGGTTGAATTCCACCTCTTACCACCTCTTGCTTCAGATGATGGCAGGGCAGGTGCAGGAGTGTTTGCTGGTGCTCCAGTCTTCGGCACGCGGTGGCTGAATACCGAAAGTGGCCCGCTATTCTTCGGGCCACCGACAGCATCTCTTGCATGCCCCTGTCGTTTTTTAAATAATTCTGCACCACCAAATTCAATGTATGTGCAAAACATGGGACGTGCTGGATTTTGCCCAGATGTAATGCACGCACAATATTGGTGGCGGCGTCCGATGTCACAAATCCCCAGGAGAGTCCAATTGGGGTAAGCCATTCTGCGATGATGTTCCTCAGTTTCAGTAAGAGGTTGTCAGCTGTGTGCCTCTTATGGAAAGCGGTGATACAAAGCGTAGCCTGCCTAGGAACGAGTTGGCGTTTGCGAGATGCTGCTACTGGTGCCGCCGCTGCTGTTCTTGCTGCGGGAGGCAATACATCTACCCAGTGGGCTGTCACAGTCATATAGTCTTGAGTCTGCCCTGGTCCACTTGTCCACATGTCCGTGGTTAAGTGGACATTGGGTACAACTGCATTTTTTAGGACACTGGTGAGTCTTTTTCTGAGGTCTGTGTACATTTTCGGTATCGCCTGCCTAGAGAAATGGAACCTAGATGGTATTTGGTACTGGGAACACAGTACCTCAATCAATTCTCTAGTTCCCTGTGAATTAACGGTGGATACCGGAAACACGTTTCTCACCACCCAGGCTGCCAAGGCCTGAGTTATCCGCTTTGCAGCAGGATGACTGCTGTGATATTTCATCTTCCTCGTAAAGGACTGTTGGACAGTCAATTGCTTACTGGAAGTAGTACAAGTGGTCTTCCGACTTCCCCTCTGGGATGACGATCGACTCCCAGCAGCAACAACAGCAGCGCCAGAAGCAGTAGGCGTTACACTCAAGGATGCATCGGAGGAATCCCAGGCAGGAGAGGACTCGTCAGACTTGACAGTGACATGGCCTGCAGGACTATTGGCTTTCCTGTCTAAGGAAGAAATTGACACTGAGGGAGTTGGTGGTGTGG
Source organism: Pseudophryne corroboree (assembly GCF_028390025.1). Classification (NCBI taxonomy): domain Eukaryota; kingdom Metazoa; phylum Chordata; class Amphibia; order Anura; family Myobatrachidae; genus Pseudophryne; species Pseudophryne corroboree. Next base: position 92,864,301 of record NC_086453.1, on the reverse strand, counting down.
TTTGCAGGAGCTTGGTTACAAGAGGAAGGGATTTAGTTGGCAGTGGACTGCTTCCGCTGTCACCCAAAGTTTTTGAACTTGTCAATGACTTCTGATGAATGCGCTCCAGGTGACATATAAGGGAGGATGTTCCTAGGTGGTTAACGTCCTTACCCCTACTTATTACAGCTTGACAAAGGCAACACACGGCTTGACACCAGTTGTCCGCATTTCTGTTTAAATAATTCCACACCGAAGAGGTGATTTTTTTTGTGTTTTGACCAGGCATGTCAATGGCCATATTCGTCCCACGGACAACAGGTGTCTCCCCGGGTGCCTGACTTAAACAAACCACCTCACCATCAGAATCCTCCTTGTCAATTTCCTCCCCAGCGCCAGCAACACCCATATCCTCATCCTGGTGTACTTCAACACTGACATCTTCAATTTCACTATCAGGAACTGGACTGCGGGTGCTCCTTTCAACACTTGCAGGGGGCGTGCAAATGGTGGAAGGCGCAAGCTCTTCCCGTCCAGTGTTGGGAAGGTCAGGCATCGCAACCGACACAATTGGACTCTCCTTGGGGATTTGTGATTTAGAAGAACGCACAATTCTTTGCTGTGCTTTTGCCATCTTAACTCTTTTAAGTTTTCTAGCAGGATGAGTGCTTCCATCCTCATGTGAAGCTGAACCACTAGCCATGAACATAGGCCAGGGCCTCAGCCGTTCCTTGCCACTCTGTGTCGTAAATGGCACATTGGCAAGTTTACGCATCTCCTCAGACGATTTTGATTTAGATTTTTGGGTCATTTTACTGAGCTTTATTTTTTTGGATTTTACATGCTCTCTACTATGACATTGGGCATCGGCCTTTGCAGACGACCTTGATGGCATTTCATCGTCTCGGCCATGACTAGTGGCAGCAGCTTCAGCACGAGGTGGAAGTGGATCTTGATCTTTCCCTATTTTACCCTCCACATTTTTGTTCTCCATTTTTTAATGTGTGGAATTATATGCCAGTAATATATCAATAGCAATGGCCTACTACTATATATACTGCGCACAACTGAAATGCACCACAGGTATGGATGGATAGTATACTTGACGACACAGAGGTAGGTAGAGCAGTGGCCTACTGTACCGTACTGCTATATATTATATACTGGTGGTCAGCAAAATTATGCACTGTCCTCCTACTATATATATACTGTGCAAAACTTAAATGCACCACAGGTATGGATGGGATAGTATACTTGACGACACAGAGGTAGGTAGAGCAGTGGCCTACTGTACCGTACTGATATATATTATATACTGGTGTTCAGCAAAATTATGCACTGTCCTCCTACTATATATATACTGTGCAAAAGTTAAATGCACCACAGGTATGGATGGGATAGTATACTTGACGACACAGAGGTAGAGCAGTGGACTACTGTACCGTACTGCTATATATATACCGGTGATCAGCAAAATTATGCACTGTCCTCCTACTATATACTACAATGCAGCACAGGTATGGAGCGTTTTTCAGGCAGAGAACGTATAATACTGGTCACTGGTCAGCAAAACTCTGCACTGTCCTCCTACTATATAATAATGCTGGTCCCCAGTCCCCACAATAAAGCAATTAGCACACTGAGCACAGATATTTGCAGCACACTGAGTACAGATATTTGCAGCACACTGAGCACAGATATTTGCAGCACACTGAACATAGAAACTGAGAGGACGCAGCCATGTCCTCTCACGATCATCTCCAATGCACGAGTGAAAAATGGCGGTGACGCGCGGCTCCTTATATAGAATACGAATCTCGCGAGAATCCGACCGCGGGATGATGACGTTCGGGCGCGCTCGGGTTAACCGAGCAAGGCGGTAGGATCCGAGTCTGCTCGGACCCGTGCAAAAAAGGGTGAAGTTCGGGGGGGTTCGGATTCCGAGGAACCGAACCCGCTCATCACTAGTACACACACACAGCGATGCACCAAAATATCGGTAGACATATTGGTCATCTACTGTGCTGCAGGGCCGACACGATAGGACTGTGAACGACAGTGTTCACAGACATATCGTTTGTACACACTGGCTGACGGACCCACAATATATTGGCGTTCAATAGAACAGCCGATATATCGGCCAGTGTGTATGTACCCACCATTACGGAAAGGTGAAACAACTACACTAGGACTAGCTTCTCTCAGTAATTCCGGAAGGATTTTGGACACCTGCAGATGTAGCCAAGCTCATCCTTGCTGTGATACGTAGCGAATAGCAATGGCACGGCTAGTGCGTCCGCGACTGTGTGAGAGTGGCTACATCTGTACCTCCCTCTTCTGACTTGATAAATATAGGAGAGGTGATTAGTGTAACTTTTGACATTCTCTATCATTTGAGGGTACATTTTTAGTCAGGGCCCTATAACTGTGCAAATCAGGTCTATGGTCTACACGACTATAGTCAATGGTATAACAAATGTTTTGTAGTGAATGCAATAGAAATGTAATATCAGACTGTGGGGGGAATTCAGACCTGATCGTAGCAGCAAATCTGTTAGCAGTTGGGCAAAACCATGGGGGTCATTCCGAGTTGATCGTAGCTGTGCTAAATTTAACACAGCTTTGATCGTAAACTCAGACATGCGGGGGGACGCCCAGCACAGGGCTAGTCCGCCCCGCATGTCAGTGCTGCCCCCCGCCCCCACACAAATATAAAAGCATCGCACAGAGGCGATGCCTTTGTATCTGTGGAGTAACTCCCGGCCAGCGCAGCTCCTGCGGCTGGCCGGGAGTTGTGTCCCGCTGCCGCTGGCCGCAGCGGCTGCGTGATACGTCATGCAGCCACCGCGCCATGCACCCCCAATGGTCTCCGGCCACGTCTGCGTTGGCCGGACCGCGCCTGCTAAACGGCGGCTTAACGCCGCTGTTCAGCCCCCTCCCGCCCAGCAACCGCCTCTGTCTCAGAGGTGATCGCTGGGCACCGACGACTGCCATGCGCTGGCGCACTACTGCGCCAGCACAGTTCCGACCCGATCGCTGCGCTGCAACAAACTGCAGCGAGCAATCGGGTCGGAAAGACTCCCCATGTGCACTGCAGGGAGGGCAGAGATAGTAGATTTGGGTGGGGTGTGTTCAAACTGAAATCTAAATTGCAGTGTAAGAATAAAGCAGCCAGTATTTACTCTGCACAGAAACAAAATAACCCACCCAAATCTAACTCTCTCTGCAAATGTTATATCTGCCACACCTGCAGTGCACATAGGGGGTCATTCCGAGTCATTCGCTCGCTAGCTGTTTTTAGCAGCCGTGCAAACGCTATGCCGCCTCCCACTGGGAGTGTATTTTAGCTTAGCAGAAGTGCGAACGAAAGGATCGCAGAGCGGCTACAAATTTTTTTTGTGCAGTTTCAGAGTAGCTTCAGACCTATTCAGTGCTTGCGATGACTTCAGACTGTTCAGTTCCTGTTTTGATGTCACGAACACGCCCTGCGTTCGGCCAGCCACGCCTGCGTTTTTCCTGGCATGCCTGTGTTTTTTCAAACACTCCCTGAAAACGGCCAGTTGACACCAAGAAACGCCCACTTCATGTCAATCACTCTGCGGCCACCAGTGCGACTGAAAAGCTTCGCTAGTCCTTGTGTAAAAATACATTGGCCGTTGTGAAAGTATGTCGCGCGTGCGCATTGCGCCGCATGCGCAGAAGTGCCATTTTTTTCATCATCGCAGTGCAGCGAACATTTTCAGCTAGCGATCAACTCGGAATGACCCCCATGGTTTTGCCCAACTGCTAACAAATTTGTGCTACAATCAGGTCAGATTTACCCCCTGTATTCATTATCAGTGTTACGAATTAACATGTTTGTAGTTCTACATGGTTTTGTACTTTTCTTGGTACTATAAATACAGTATAACTACTGTATACCTGTATTTATAAAGAATGGTAATGCTTACCTGGTGAAGTGATGTGTTTTCTGTTGGAAAGTAGTAAGGAGTTCTGCGGGGAAAGAAACAACAGGTATAACATGAAGAGATTATGGAGGTCACTCCGAGTTGATCGTAGCTGTGCTAAATTTAGCACAGCTACGATCAATCACACTGACATGCGGGGGGACGCACAGGGCTAGCCCGCCCCGCATGTCAGTCTGCCCCCTCCCCTCGTAGAAGTGCAAAGGCATCGCACAGCGGCGATGCCTTTGCACTTCAAGAGTAGCTCCCGGCCAGCGCAGCTTTAGCGTGCTGGCCGGGAGCTACTCATCGTTCCCCAGACTGCAGCGGCTGCGTGTGACATCACGCAGCCGCTGCAGGCCGCCCCCCGTTCGGTCCGGCCACGCCTGCATTGGCCGGACCAAACCCACGCCGCCGTTCCGCCCCCTCCCGCCCAGCGATCGCCTCTGCCTGTCTGTAGCAAACAGTGGGGGCATTTTGACATGTATCTGGCAGTGGGGCACATTTGGCACTGGGGGCATATCTGGCACAGGGGGGACGTGTATCTGGCACTGGGGGCATATCTGACTCTGGGGGGACATGTGTTTCTGGCACTGGGGGCATATCTGCTACTAAGGGGGGCGTGTATCTGACACTGAGGGAGTATCTGGCACTGGTGAGACGTGTAGCTGGCAGTGCGGGCATATCTGGCACTGGGGAGACGTGTAGCTGACAGTGGGGGCATATTTGGCACTGGGGGCATATCTGGCACTGGGGGGACATGTATCTGGCAGTGGGGGCATATTTGGCACTGGGGACATATCTGGCAATGGGGGGGGGACATGTGTATCTGGCACTGTGGGCATTTCGGGCACTGGAAGGACATGTGTATCTGGCACTGGGGGCATATCTGGCAATTGGGGGACATGTGTATCTTACACTGGGGGCATATCTGGCACTGGGGAGATGTGTATCTGGCAGTGGGGGCATAGTTGGCACTATGGGGACATATATGTATCTGGCACTGTGGAGGAATATATGTATCTGACACTGTGGGGGCATATATGTATTTGGCACTGTGGAGGCACCCATTTTTTTGGTGTTTTTATATGTATGTGGCACTGTACAACATGACTAAAAATGGGGTTATGACACAAGGTCAAACTCCTACAAGCATCAAACCAAAAGGTGTGAGCATAAAAATGGGGTGTGGCTTTGTGACAACAATGCCACGCCCTCATTTTTCCTCATGATATGGCTCTTACCCTTGACTACAGATCTTTTCTGGCTCTGTGCCACTGACTGGTTGGCCACCCCTGACCTATAGAAACCTATGGGGCAGGGGTGAAACTCCCAGAGGCAATGGAGTCTCCTGCCTCTGGGCTCCTACATGTACAGCAACACCTGTGTCTTTCACAGCGGGATCCACATGCTGGTGTTGCTGTAGAGTTAGGGGTCTATTTGCTAAGCCTTGGATGGAGATAAAGTGCACGGAGATAAAGTACCAGCCAATCAGCTCCTAACTTCCACAGGCTGTGTTTGAAAAATGACAGTTAGGAGCTGGTTGGTTGGGACTGTGGGGGACATTTACGAAGCAGTGATAAGAGCGGAGAAATGAGCCAGTGTAGAAGTTGCCCCATCAACTTATCATAAGCTCTGTATAATTTTATAGTATGCAAATCATAGATGTTACTTTAGTGCTGATTGGTTGCCATGGGCAAATTCTCCACTGGCTCACTTCTCCACTCTTATCACTGCTTAGTAAATGTACCCCTTAATCTCCATGCACTTTATCTCCATCCAAGGCTTAGTAAATAGACCTCACTCAACAATTGATGGTCCACCCGCTACTGCTGCTGGACTGTGTGATGGGACCGTCAGGTGAACGTCAATTCTGCATGTTGCAGATGGCTGAATCTCCTGAGACTGACCCACCGGCTATTGTCACACAGCGTAGCTCGAGTCCTTCTAATTCACTGCGGGCTCCAGGCTCTGTAGACCAGCTGAAGCGCTATCTGTATAATTATGTAAGTCGTGTGTGTTTATACACACACACGGTAAAACACAAACACACACCACATTCGTTCTCCCTTTTTATTTTTTTTTGAACGGGAGAGGGGCACCAAACTCCAACTTGCCTTTGGGGGCTTACTGTAGATGAACTTACGCCCCTTCTATGGGGGCTGAGGATGTAGGTGAGAATAGAGGGGTCGCAGCAGGTACCAGAGATATCTGCTACAGTTTCTGTGTGATACATTCAGGGAATACTAAATATTTGTGTTTACCCCCCCAAAACATGTTTTTCGGTGATTAGACCGTAAATATTCAATGATAAATAGAGAAGACAAGGCTCATATAAATAGAAGTATTTCCTGCCTGAAACAGATTATCTAGTAAGACCTAGATGACTATCAGAAAATGTATTTACATGATCTAGCATAGGGTGGGAAGTCTACAGTATCTTTAAGGGTTAAAAGAGAATGTAGAAAAAATAATGGCCCTCATTCCGAGTTGTTCGTAGAGATTCATCGCATCGCAAACTGCCCGAAACCAAGTAAACGCGCATGCGCAAAAGCGGAAATACGCATGCGCGAGCAGAGCGATACGACACTTGTGCAGAAATACAACACAGAAAACTGCTCGTAACGTTGAAACGAAAACGGGGAGTGGCGAAGGCGTGACAGAGGCGCGACTTCGCAATCTGACGACATGGGCGTGAAAGTGGGCGTCTAGTGTGGGAGCATGCAACTAGCAGTAGGCGTGTTTTTCGCAAAAATGCTTTTTCGCAATGAAACTTAACATAGCAAAGCCTCGCTATCTTGCTGCAGCAGCCGAGTAGGTCTGCAGTTACTCTGCATTTGCGAACTAGTGTTACAAGTGTGTATGCACTAATTACCAGTTAATTGGAGAGCACATTCATCTGTTGGCCAATTGCTTGCTAAACACTGCTCTGCTGAAGTACTTCAAACATCAATTCTAAGCACCTAAAAATCTGTCACGCTGACAAATATGGCTTTTATTTTTGTGCAAGTTTTGTTTTTTATAAATTATGTTAAGTGCATTATTTAATGTTTTAAATACTACAAAATGCAAACAACTGAAATTAACCAAACTTATAAACTACATCAGCAACATCTAAACTACATAAAATGTTACCTTTGTATATCCAAAATATCAGGACCAACATAATGCAGCATACACTTAACATAATTATTTTATTTTTTTATGGAATATCTGTCAAGGTTTAAATTGCTGTCCTGTTGCCCATAGTAATCACAAACCTGAGTTGTGTCTTTTTTTGTAATATGGCAATTAAAGTGTGTTGCAAGTCAAACCTGTTGCATTTTTCAAGATGGTTTTTTTTTTTTTTTGGTTATAAAATTTTCCTTGTTCCCCAAGTGTCTATATGCTTTGCTCAACTTTCAAGGACTAAGATTAACAGAATGCATTAACTAAAATAAAGGACACATTTTTTTAGTTAACAATAATTTATTACTACTGTAATATATTTCGATATCAAAACATCATGGCCACAGGTGAGTATCACAGGCAAAGATGGACCAAGCAGCAAGCAGATGGCATTGACAAAAATGACATAGCAGAACTCAGTACTAGGGAAACTCCAGCTTATGACAAAATAATTTTTTTAACTTCAAAAAATAATATGCTGTAAACACCCTGCCAGACAAATATATTTGGGGAACTGAGAAAGATTCATGAGCCACCACACACACACACACAACAATACACAGCACACTAGGATGAGGAAGATGGCTCTGGTGTACTTGGAAAAAAGCTCACAGGCTACAAATAAAAAATAAAAAAAATAATACATTTCACTAAGAGGGAGTTAGCCATTCTGGCCACACAAGCCTACACAAAAAATACATAGAGACAACATGTAAAACATGGGTGCTTGCCATCTGGAGAGACATCACTTTCTTCTTTTTTTCCCCGCCTGATGCTGTTCTTCTTGGCTTGGTCTGCGGAGCGACCTTCGTGGGCCCTGCCCAGTGGGATCTTCCTGGGCAGGGGCAGGGGAGGGAGCCGATGTGGCTGGCTCTCAGCCACTGTGGGCAAGGGAGACAGCGATGGCCTGGAGACCTTGCAAGATGTTATTTGCAAGGCTTTGGAATGAGGAGGCAAGTTGATCTTGTCCCTGCCTGATCTCTGCCAGACCTTGGCAGAGTTGTGTCACACCTTGCTCCACACTGGTTCTGTGCTCAGTGAGCCGGTCAGCTATCTGGCTTACCTCCCGGATCATCCTGTCCTGAAATGCATTTAGGCTCTCACCATACCTAGCAATTTCAAGCAGGATCTCCGGGATAGCAGAGGGTTGGGTGGGGAGGCCAGTTGGAACCTGGATAGGTGGGATTTGGGGTCCCACACTACCCGAGACTCTAGGTACCTCCACCTCAGCCTCAGCCACATAACCCTCCTGTGACTCGACCTGATCACCCCCCTGTGCTGTGTTATGTGCAAAGCAAATAGAAGAATGTGTGGGAAAAAGAGTAGAAAAAAATAATATGAGACTTTTGTTTAAAAAAAAAAAAATATGTGCCTAAACTTACCTGGCAAGTCATGTGCTGTCAGGTTTTCAGGCAGGTCCGTGTCCATATGAGACACTCCTTGCCCCTCCTCATAACTCACAGAGTCCATCGCTATCTCCTCCAACTCTGTATACTCCACAGCGACAGCTGGTCCTCCACCTGTAGCCCTTGAGGCATTCCACTCCGCAGCCCTCTTGCCCTTCAGGCGGGATTTGAAGTCGGCCAACTACATATGTTTAGAAAAATAGGGGCAAGGTAGAGTATTAATATTTTTGTAACAAATATATAGGACACATGTTCTGCTTTTGTTTGCTATACACAACATCACATGTAACTACCTTTTGAAGACTACTTAGCACAGATAATGGACTGCCAAGATGCACTTACCGTCGTCTAACTTCCTGTGATGTTCTGACGATAGAGCCGACTTCATTCACAGAATGAGTGATGTCCCTCCAGATGCGTTCTTTCGTAGCAGCACCCATGGCCCTCATTCCGAGTTGTTCGCTCGGTATTTTTCATCGCATCGCAGTGAAAATCCGCTTAGTACGCATGCGCAATGTTCGCACTGCGACTGCGCCAAGTAACTTTACTATGAAGAAAGTAATTTTACTCACGGCTTTTTCTTCGCTCCGGCGATCGTAATGTGATTGACAGGAAATGGGTGTTACTGGGCGGAAACACGGCGTTTCAGGGGCGTGTGGCTGAAAACGCTACCGTTTCCGGAAAAAACGCAGGAGTGGCCGGGGAAACGGTGGGAGTGCCTGGGCGAACGCTGGGTGTGTTTGTGACGTCAACCAGGAACGACAAGCACTGAAATGATCGCACAGGCAGAGTAAGTCTGGAGCTACTCTGAAACTGCTAAGTAGTTAGTAATCGCAATATTGCGAATACATCGGTCGCAATTTTAAGAAGCTAAGATTCACTCCCAGTAGGCGGCGGCTTAGCGTGTGTAACTCTGCTAAACTCGCCTTGCGACCGATCAACTCGGAATGAGGGCCCATGTTTTTTGGTCCTCTATGTATTTTTGACATGGCCTGCATGACCAAAACACGCAACTCCCTCTTAGTGAATGCTGGCTGCCTTTTTTTACGTCTTGAAGTAGCCTGTGAGCTTTGGTCCTGTTGCTCCTCACCATCTTCCTCGTCACTAGCAGCTTCTGTATGTTGTTGTTGTGTGGCTAATGATGAATCTCCCTCAGTTTGCCCAGTATGTGTGTCTGGCAGGGTAACCCCACTTAACTGTTGGGATTCAGAAGCTGGAATGTCTCTAGTACTGGGTCCTGCGTCTTCTGAATCCGCAGAGGCGGATTCCAGCATTCGCCGCTGCAAATCTATGCGTTTTTTGGCCAATTCTACCTGCTGCCGCTGCAAGCGGTCCATCTCTGCTGCAAAATCCTCACGAGTAGCCATGTTGGTAATGACATGTCTGTACGCACAGGTGTGTAGGTATTTATAGGTACGTGCGCAGCGTTAATTCACACAGGTGTAAATTATGCTAATAGTGTGACTGATTGTACTGCTTATTTAAGGGCCTGCTGTGCAGCCTGTGTGAGTGGGTGTATGATGACAGTAGCTGGTGTGTTTTGTGAGAGAAGGTGGTCGACGTTTGTACTTTGCAGAGTGAGTATTTTTTGCATTGTCAAGCATACAGATGTCCGTTTATTAGCTTATAGCATGTAGAGCGTAGTGCGTTTTTTTTGCGAAGTTTCGTTTGCGAGGATTCCTACATTAGTCATTTATAAAGGCAAGTATGTTTGGTGGTGCAATGGAGGTGGGTTTGTGTATTTGGGAGGATATCTGTTTGTTATTTAAATGGCTTAGTATGCCATATTTTTTTTTTTTACCCTGTACTTTACAGTGTGTATGTTATATTTGTTATGAAGTTTTTTTGTGCTCTTAACCTCCTTGTGTGTCTCTTGTAGGTCACAGTTATTTGGAGAAACTATACATATTTTCTTTGTGGGCAATTAGCCATTTTCCTTTTTCAAAATATCTGCAGCAAGTGACTTATTGATTTATTGATCAGGTAAGTACCCTATCCCTGTGTTTTTTGCTCTTTGTGGGAATTGTCTATATGTGCTCTTAGCCTCCTTGTGTGTCTCTTGTAGGTGTCATTTATTTGGAGGAATAGTCCAGTTTTGATTTTTGGGCGAGTAGCCATTTTTGATTTGTCTTTTTCAAGCAGCAAGTCACTTGTCCTTTATTGATCAGGTAAGTACCCTATCCCTGTGTTTTTTGCTCTTTGTGGGAATTGTCTATATGTGCTCTTAGCCTCCTTGTGTGTCTCTTGTAGGTGTCATTTATTTGGAGGAATAGTCCAGTTTTGTTTTTTGGGCGAGTAGCCATTTTTTATTTGTCTTTTTCAAGCAGCAAGTCACTTGTCCTTTATTGATCAGGTAAGTACCCTAGCCCTGTGTGTCCTGGAGTATGTGTGTGTTAAAAGTGTGTATCTTATGTTTTTAGTCAAATTTGTTTTTACTTTAATGTTGATTTTTGTGTGTGGCAATTTTTTTAAAAGCTCAAAGTAGGGCTGTTCTTGGCTGTACTAGCTACTAAAGGGACCACTTTTTTAAAGAATTTGGTTAGAATTAGAAAACTCATTTACATTATTCATACTTAGTTGTTAGAATATATATTGTTGGTGTTATTATATGGGTATGTTTGTATTCTTTCAAACTTTTGGAATTGTAATGATAACGTATGTTTGAAACACTTATCAAATTTTTGTTTTCACTTTTGTTTCAAAATTTGAAATTTTGTGCCGTAACTGATTCCAGAAGAAATGTCGTATGCTCCTGGAGTAAGTTAACACCCATACACTTTGACTTTGATTATGGATGACAATGTGTGTTTTGAATTTATGTTTTTTAAAAAATATTCTTACCTTCATTTTAAGTTGGTGATGTCGATTTTTGTGGCTGCTGAAGCCCTCCCACCCCAGCCCACGGAACCACTCCCACCCCAACCGCTGCCAGCCCTCCAACCGCAACCGGCTCCTCATCAACCAAGGCAACGGAAGCGTGCTAGGCCATCAATTTTCCCTACCCGTGTCCTCCTTTTTGGGATGCCTGATGATGTGGTTTTGCCCAGATACAGGCTGCCACCTCATCTAATCCTAGACACTCTCTCCATAATAGAGAGTGATCTGGAACCTTCAATTCGGCATCCTACAGCAATACCACCATTGACACAATTCCTTGCTGTGTTACATTTTGTTGCCACTGGTTCCTTCCAACATGTTGTGGGAGATCTGGTTGGCATGTCGCAGGGCCAGTTCAGTAAGGTCCTGCGGCGTGTCAGCCAGGCATTCCTCAAGCGTGTTAAGCAATTTATTGCTATGCCTTTGGATGTTGGTGCCCTAGATGTGGTGAAGCGGCAATTTGAGGAAGGTGGTAGTCGCTTCCCACATGTTATTGGGGTTGTGGATGGCACACATGTAGCTATTGTGCCACCAAGACATAATGAAGAAATTTATAGAAACAGGAAACTGTTTAATTCTCTGAATGTAATGGTTGTTTGTGGGCCATCCCTCCAGATCCTGTCCCTGAATGCAAAGTTCCCTGGGAACTCCCATGATGCGTATGTAATTAGACAATCAGGGATATGGCAGAGATTAAGATCGAGGCAAGGACAAGACATGTGGTTATTGGGTGAGTTTTTGTCCAATTTTTAAAACACTAATATTTTTACAATATAATTTGATAATTAAAATATTTTCTTCTCATCAAACAGGAGACCGTGGATATCCTTGCACCCCCTGGCTCATGACTCCTTACCGTAAGCCCAGGCCAGGACCACAGACGGCATTTAACTCCGCGCTTACTGCCACTAGACAGCTGGTGGAGCGCACAATTGGTGTCCTTAAAGGACGCTTTCGTGTGCTCCACCGCACTGGTGGCGACATCATGTATTCGCCGGAGATGGCAAGTAAAATAGTGGTCCTGTGCGCTATACTCCATAACATCGCTGTAAGGAGTCGCGTGGAGCTTCCTCAAACAGAGGAATTGCCTGATGAGGAGCCAGGGGTTGGGCGGAGATACGGTGGGGGGAGTGTTTCCCGGAGTGGCAGTCAAGTAAGGGCACACATTGTGGAAGAATATTTCAGGTATAGTTTTACATTTTATTTTTCAAATTGAAAATCTAAAAACAATGTATGTTTCTGTGAATTTTGCTATGATGTCATTAAGGTAGCTATTCAAAGCTCATTGTGTATTTGTTTTGGTGTGTGTGATTATATTCATATTTGTTTATGTAAATATTCAAACATGTTAACCTTACAATGTGTGTTTGTGGTTTTGTTTTTTCCAAGTTGGTTCAAATTTTTAATATTTTTTTTTTCCATTCCTGTTTTCTTGTAATTAACAAACAACATATGTTACTAAATGTTGTTCACTTTGTGACTGTGCAGCTGATTGCTCATACAAAAAGTGGTGAGTACACAGTTTTAGTTTTTATGATCATAAAAGTGTGTGTATGTATAATTGTGCGAATAGGTGACTATTGGCATACACTTCCGCGACTGCATATTTCCGCTCTAGCGAACACCCCTCTACTCTTCACAGCACTGCAGCCAGCAATAGTGTTGTGAATGCACACATAAATAAAGTTTTTTGATATGACACCATATATCTTAGACCAATCACATGCCAACACACACTATAAATATATGCCCAAATAAGGAAAACGCCATTGCCATAATGCGTGCAGCACCTTTCACCAGGCGGGAGCTCCGCGTCATGGTAGCGGTGATGGACCGCCGCGTAGGCCGCGTAGGGCGCTTTATCCCAAATCGGGTTAAGCGCGAGGCCTACGCGGAGGTCCGCCACCTACTGAGGACTCGCGTCCGCAGCAGGCGGACCATCATCCAATTAGAACAGAGATGGAGTGATCTACGCAGGAGGACTCCGGAGCTGTTGGCGGAGATCCGCCAGCAAATCCGGCAAATGCGTGCACGCAGTAAGTTACATTACATAACAGAGATTATTAGCATAAACTGTGCAAATTTACACTAAGTAGTAGTCTGTAATTGCAACACTGACTGAACTAGTTTAATAAATATGACAGTGTGTGTGGTTAGGGCAAACAGTACTGACTGTAGCAAAGTGATTCAAAACAAGTGCATGTTGTACAGAATTAATACACAGGCTTGAAACTGTACCAAATAACTTGATCAGTGGTGTCAATATAATAAGGTGGCTTGAATAGTGATCTGGTGATGTTGCCTATACCAATCAATATGACTCAATGGAATAGATTCAGTAATGAGCATCAAAAATGTTTTGTATAATCAGATTGGTTGCTATGGACAACATCAACAGATTTAAAAAAAAAAATGTTAGCCCTGTGTCTTTTACATGGGACAGAACAGTGTAATTGACAAATGGTGTTTATGAAATTTTACATGCAACACAAAATATAATACATATATCATTATAGGACGACCACAACGGCAAGCTGATGCAGGGAGGCAACATCAGGCCCCTTCTCAGCCCCCCTCCCCTTCTCAACCCCCTTCCCCTTCCCAGTCCCCCTCAGCTTCCCAGTCCCCCTCAGCTTCCCAGTCCCCCTCAGCTTCCCAGTCCCCTCAGCTTCCCAGTCCCCCTCAGCTTCCCAGTCCCCATCAGCTTCCCAGTCCCCATCAGCTTCCCAGTCCACCTCAGCTTCTCAGTCCCCCTCAGCTTCCCAGTCCCCCTCCCCTTCCCAGTCCCCTTCTCAGCCCACCTCTCCTTCTCCTTCTGTGCCCCCTTCTCCTCCTTCCCAGTCCCCTTCTCCTTCTCCTTCCAACTCCCCTTCTCAGCCCCCCTCACCCTCTATTGGCCAAACACTCTCTCCACCCCCCTCACCCTCTCAATCAGACCCACCCGCAGAAATTACATCCCCAATCCCTCCTCCTTCCCCCATCCAGCCTCCTTCCCCCATCCCTCCTCCTTCCCCAATCCCTCCTCTTTCCCCCATCCAGCCTCCTTCCCCCATCCACCCTCTTTCCCCCATCCAGCTGCCTTCCCCACCCAGTGAATGGGCAGAAGAAGCCCCTGATGAAATTAGTGGGATTCAGCATGTTGCAGAGGAAAGTAAGTGTTTTAACATTTTTTTAAAAATGATTACCTACTTACACTTACAATGTCAAAACATGCACTGTTGTACTGTTTAAAATGTGCTACCAAGGAAAAATATTTTTGTTATTATTCATGGTGTACATGTTGCATTTAAATTTTTGTGAGTGTCATTATATGTACAGTGTTTATGTGTGCAATGTTTTGTGTGTCCACTCTAGGTCGACACTCATTAGTTCGACAGGGTTGCCAGGACAACATGGTTTATATGTGCTCAGTTTTCAGGCTAACATTTCTACCTGAGTGGAGTTTAGTATGTTGTTAGTATTTTACACTTGTGCCTGTGTATTCATAATGTTTGCACTTTCAAATCACATGCTTCACTTTGTTAGCCAGCCTAACAACACAATGATTTGTGGTGTGAAAGTTAGACTCACAAAATGCTTATTGGATTTTTCAAAACCTGTTTGACCTTATTTATTAAGGGCGGCTTTCAGGGAGTGTGGGCATGCTAGGATATGTTGTCCTTCTGAAGATGTTGATATGCAGTGTGATGATGCAGGGCCAAACCCCCAAAAATTGCATTCTCTTCACTCCAGATGTGAATGAATGCTAACATGGTGTTACATTTACTAAGATGGTAGTTCTCTTTAACATGGGATGTTGCCCATAGCAACCAATAAGATTATACTTGTAATTTTTTTGTCCACTTTTACAAGATAATATGTATAATTTGATTGGTTGCTATGGTCAACGTCCCATCTTAAATAGAACTCCCATAGTAGTAAATGTACTCCATGGTGTGGTACACTTTCTTGTAAAAAACAAAAAAACATTGCTGAGCAGGCTTGTGTGTTGTTCTGCTACTGATTTAACCTTAAAACAGCCATGATGTAGTCACTTAGGCATTAAAGCAGGCCTGTCCAAACTGCGTCCCTCCAGCTGCTGAGAAACTACACATCCCAGCATGCCCTGACACAGTTTTGCATTCTCTGACCCCAAAACTGTGTCAAGGCATGCTGGTATATGTAGTTTCACAACAGCTGGAGGGCCTCAGTTTGGACAGGCCTGCATTAAAGTGTGCTTTGTGCCCTGCTTGTATAATAGGTAATGTGAGTAAGTTATTAATGTTTTCTTTGACTCTTCTTTTCAGATGCTGCAGTTGGAGATCCCAGCACTTTGCCAGCACTTTTAGGGCGGCTAAAAGCCCATTTAAGGGATGTTATAGCCGACATTGAGGCTATTGAAAATGTCCTATAATTTTCTTTTGTTAATTTTGTTTACATTTTAATTTCTTTATAAAAAAAATAAAAATAACAAAAAAATAAAAATTGTTGGAGTTAAGTGGGTGTTGTGTTTATTTATGCTATAAAGGAACAGCACATTGGCGTGCAGAAATTGGTGACCTTAAACAGTTCACACATCTTACTTAAGATTCAAAACATAAAAATAGAACTCAAAAAATTTAAAATACAAAACCCGTTAGGAGGTTATGGATTCTAAATACATGAAAAGACATTTATTCACACACTACACATATACACAATACTTCAAACATTTGCATTAGAGCGTGAAAAATTCCCATATCTATATTTGACAATTTACCACAACAATGTTTATGGGCAAATATGGCTACCAAGTGTTCTTCTGGTATTCTTTGGAGACTTAATTGTTCAGGACCATTGTCCTAATTGGGTTCGTAATTGAGAAGGGCTTGTGGTCTTTTAACAGAAAGGTGTAATTCCACTGAATAGGAAAAAAACCCCATTGTGGAGCGTTTGTCCGCAAAAGTGTGCACTTTTAACATGGATGTGTAAAACTACTAAAACTTAGTATTTTTACGATGAAGTATGTGTTAATGCGATAGTTTCGCATTGTTGCGATGGTTTCACATTGTTGCGATGGTTTCGCATTGCTGCGATGTCATTTCGCGTACGCCCACTTTGTGTAATACTGCGTACGAATTAGCAAAAATACATTGGGGGCGGAATTTCGCAATTTTGCAACATGTTCGCAATTTTGCACATACCTTGTGCAAACGAAAAATATAGCGAACAACTCGGAATGACCCCCAATAGTTAATGTTAAAAAAATAAAAGAAAACATGGTAAATGTTATTATGGTCTTAAACATAGACCAAACCTCCAGTAAAGTGCGTATATTTAGTAATAGGTCCCATACACCTATTGGCCAATTCCCCGATCTGATCCGATCCGCCAGACGGCGGGCATCAGCGATTGGTGATCCAGCAAAGAATCAGCAATACAGCATGGTAAAACTCCCTGACTCGCCGATCCAAGACAATTTTTGGTCGAAATTAGCTAATAGAGGATTTCCCCGATCCACCAACCAAGCCACCGGCTTGGTTCAGTGATAAAAGAATCCTGAAAAATGTCATTTTAAATGATTGACTTCATATTGCCTGTAAATTAAACATGTAATAAACATACAGTAGGGGTTGGATATGATATGCCGGCGGTTGGGATGCCAGCGGTCAGAAGACTAACTGTGGCATCCCGATGTTGAGAATCCCGACAGGTTCTGTTTACGTATACTTACCTTCCCCCAATGCCCCTTTAACCCTTACCCTCCCTTCTGCAGCCTAAACCTAACCTCCCCCCCCCCCCAACCCTAACCCTCCCCGGGGGTGCCTAAACCTAACCCCACCTCCCCATATCCTAATCCTAGCCCTCCCTTTTTCAGAGCCTAACCATAATCTCCCTTCCCCCCGCAGCCTAAACCTAACCTTTTCGTTCGGGATCTCGGCGGTCGGTATCCCGGCGCCAGGATTGTGATCCTTGTCAGGATGCTGGTGCCAGCATTTCGTGCAGTGTCAGGATTCCGGTGTCGTTATTTTGACTGCCGGGATCCTGACCAGATTCCAACCATAGTACTAAAACAAAGTCCTAAAAAAATATACTAAAAGAATTTGCTTGGGTAAAGTGACACAATGTTTCTCCTATCCAGGAAAATGATGTACTTGTTTCTATACTTATAATGTTAGCATGAACCAATGGCAGAAAAAGTGTTAATTTGCAAGGTTCAAGGTGGCAGCACTTCCAGAAGATACAGTACACCTACAGTGTATCTTCTGGTAATCCTGCCACCATGAACCTGAGGGAGGAAGGTACAATTTAATAGGGGAAGCCAGGGGTGGATTAGGATGGAAAAGCAGCCCGGGATTTGGGGCCAAAAAAAGCCGGGATTCACAGGATTATATTATTGATTCTTGACCGGGCAGCGCCCTGCTGTGTGCGGCGTGATGTCAGCGAAGTCACGCTGCACAGCCACTTTGAGCATTTTTCAATCCCGATCCCCAGGATTGGAAAAACGGCCCGGGATTGGTCTCCCTAGATCAAAGTGATAGGCAAAACCAGTGCTTGTGGCTGCCAATAATAAAACATGTGGACAATAAAGATCACAACTGTGACAGGTAAGCACAATTTACAGATGTGTCCTCTTTCAGTGTTGCTGTGAAGTGTACACATCGCAGCACAATGATCCTGGCATTCCCGGCTGTACGCAGAGAATATACCATACTATGCATAGACTTCTATGGGAGCCGGAGGGTGCATGCGCCCTCTGCCCATTGAAGTCTGTGGGAGACGGCTAGGGTTGCATACGCATTGGCATGCCGCGTCCCGTACGCATCGCGGTCTTGCTACGGTGCGCTGCTATATGCAGCAACAATGTAGCAGGACATATATGTAATTCATTTAATATTTTATTCTAAATTTATCAATACATTTTTTTTTATCCTGAGGGTGCAGTGAACAAAAATTCTGATACTCTGGGGCACTGTGATTCAAGAAGGTTTGGGAGCCACTGCCCTAGTCTCATGACTTAATTGAAGTTCTAACAAGTAACATATATGGAAACCTTAAAAGTTTAATTTTGGAGGTAGGACAAAACTCACATAAGTAATAGCTTCAGGGCATTGAAATGAAGATTTTATTTTTCCTGGCACGCACACTTCCTTTTGCAAAAAGCACTTCCCAAAAACAGAATGCGTGTCACATATGCATGTCAGTGTCTGCTTTTTACAGCTTCGTAAATGACCATTAAACTTAGCAGGCTGACCACCATTACATTAAAGAATTGCTTGTGAAGTTTAAGAAGTGCATTACTTTGTATATTATATATACATAATACACTATATATATATTAATTGTATTTTTTTTTTTTTTTACCACTGTTCATTTGAATAGTATTCAGAAATCAGAATCAAATGCCTTACTGTGATGTTCCTCTTGCTGTTTTGCCTGGTACAATAGATCCTCTTCTACAGTAATTTCAGTTTCAATTCCATAAAGTATTTCACTTCAATTACTAATCCACACTGTGGGCCTTATTCAGAGGTTAATGTGTAAGTTGAGCCTTTTTTTCAGTCTCAGATTGCATTGTACTTTTACTGCGTGCGCACATTGCTTCGTGTTCCGCATCTTTTTTCTATCTCGGGTCTGAATTGTGGCTGTTTAACTAGGTGGCTGAGACCAAGACTGGAATTGATATATAAGCGTGGGCGTCAATGTGACAATGTGCCCAGGAGCGATTTTAGGTGCGGGCAAGCCAGGCGGCCACCTGGGGTGCTGTGGCCTGAGGGCGCCTCGGCCGCAGTTACCCCGCAGGAGCCCGCCGCCCACCCACACTCCGCACACCGACTGCAGCAGGTGCCGCGGGTTGTGTGGGCTCCCGCTGCAGCCGACAACATTGAGGGAGACAGATGCTAGAGGTCCCACTTGACCTCTGGTGTCTGGAGGAGAGTAGGGAGAAAGACGCTACAGATCAAGTGGGACCTTTAGGTGCCTGCAGCAGTCAGAGTGTGGCAGGCGGGAGAAGATGCATTACACCTTGTGGCAACAAGTGTGAACCCCTTGGTAATGAGCAGGAAACCCATGGCAATGAGCATACAACCCCCGGCAATGAGCAGGAAAATCTTGGTAATGAGCATTGAACCCAGAGCATGAAACCCCTGACAATGAGCATGAAACCCTTGGCAACAAGCATGGGACCCCTGGCAATAAGCATGAAGCCCCTGGCAATGAGCATGGAACCCAGAGCATGAAACCCTTGGCAACGAGCATGAGACCCCTGGCAATGATAAGGTAATTTAAAAGGGGTTGGGTTCGGGTTACCGGCGGTCGGGATCCTGGCAGTCAGCATACCAATGCCGGGATCCCAGCCACCAGGATGACGGCAGGGGATGGGTGAGCACAACAAAGCCACACTGCAGGCCCAGTGGCTCGCTGTGATATGGACACCCATGAGTGAGACTAGCCTTGGGCCCCCTGCCGGCATCCTGGTGGCCGGGATCCTGGCATCGGTATGCTGACCGCCGGGATCCCGTCTGCCGGTCACCTGACTATATCCCACTTAAAAGTAATTAGAAGCCTTACTTTGGGGCATAATTTGTAAGGGACATTATTGTGTGTGGGGCATAAAATGGTGTCACTATGTGGTATAATGTGTAATGGGCATTTCAGTGTATGGTATAATGTGTGGTATAACATGTAATGGGCATTACGGTGTGTGTCATAATATGAAATGGGCATTATGGTGTGTGGCATAACGTGTAATGGCTTTACGGTGTGTGCCATAAGTTGTAATAGGCATTATGGTGTGTGGCATAATGTGTAATGGGCATTACATTGTGTGGCATAAGTTGTAATAGGCATTACAGTGTGTGACATAAGGTATAATGGGCATTACCGTGTGTGGCATTACGTGTAATGGGCATTATGGTACATGACATAACATGTAACATGTAATGGGCATTATGGTGTGTGGCATAAGGTGTAATGGGCATTACAGTGTGTGGCATAATGTACAATGGTCATTATGGTGCGTGGTATAATGTGGAATGGGCATTACGATATGTGGTATAATGTGTAAGGGGCATTACTGTAAGGAGGAAAATGACAAATAATGTAAACTGCATGAATCTGGTTTTTTTCCTGGGTTTTTGTTTTTCCTGTGTTGTATAAGGGGCTCTACCTGGCGTGATGTGTTTAAGGGGTATTACTGTGTGGTGTAATGTGACTGACAGACACTACTGTGCGGTGTATTGTGAATTGGTTCTATTATGTGGTCACGCTCCTTCCGCATGAAGCCATGCCCCTATTTTTGCTGCATGCTTTCGACGTGCACTAACTCTGTTTCGAATGGGTGGGGATGCACCAAAGGCAACTTGCGCCCTGGTTGCCACAAGGTCTAGAATAGGCCCTGAATGTGTCAACAGTGGGCAAGCAGTGGCAAAGAAAGTACGGACATTTTCTGAGAGTTTAGTCTGAAGCTAAGACAAGCATGGTCGATGGAAAGTCTAAAACTCAGCCTCCTGGAGAGGTCCAACTTGTAGCAGCTCTGACCCTGGTGTAAGTGTAAAATGTATCCTTATAAATGCACGTGGTTGGCGCATACTTGCCGATCTGGCTTCCCCCTCTTCTGGGAGGGGGCAGCTCGGTCGGCGTATAGGGGGGCATGGCCGGAGGAGTGGCTGATAGCGGTGAGCTGCAGGGGGTGGAGACTTGAGGATGCATCATCGTGGCTCCGCCCCGGCTCTACGGTACCAAGGAAACAGGTACTGTAGAGCGGAGGCGGGGCCACGATGATGCAATTCGCATAATCGCCATCCCCCCCGCGCACTGCCCACTTCCACTAACAGCAGAAGGGGAGTGCATATAAATCCGGGACACTTCCCTGACTTTCCCGGGGGCCGAGAGGGTCACCCGATTTTGGAGAGCCTCCCGGTTGTTCCAGGAGGGTAGGTAAGTCTGGGTTGGTGGCACATGGTGAGAAAACATCCATTTAAAAACAGATGCAGCAAGTGGTTAAGGGGCATCTAGAGAGCTACAATCTGTGTGCTCTTGGCAGCGAAGCCCATACCATCATGCAGGGGGTTCCTGATGAAGTACAATGGACTCATTAGACTCCACACTTTGACTCTGGCTGAGCCAATCCTATACTGATGGGATTTTTCCAGTCTGTTTGTTGTGTGGCATCCTGATAGTTGAAACTGTAGAACACATGAAGCAGTGAAAGAATGGAGAAAAGGACCAGTGGAGAAGTTGCTTATGGCAACCAATCAGCTTTGGAGGAAGCCTTTATCAAGTACATTCTATAAAATGTAAGGGAGATGCTGATTGCTTGCCACTGGCTACTTCTCCACTAGTCGGTTTCTCCACTCTTTTCCCTGCTTCATGAATAGACCCCATATTTTTTTAAGGAATGACTAGGACAAATGGCCACACTTCGAGATATGTTTTGTGGCCTGCAGGAAGTAAAACAGATCAGTGTTGGACTGGATTAATGGAATACTAGGGAACCCTCGGCCTGAAGTCCTGCCTCGTATCCTAGGCCTACTGTACATACTGTACATAGCACCCCAGCGGTGTGATGTCAGGTTTTCTAGGACTCCTCAGGCCTTAGGTGGCCAGTTACTGTACACTGCCTTCTAGGATAATCTGCCCTTGGGAGTACCAGTAACTGTATCAGAATTTTTTTCATGACATCTCTAGGCCAAAAGCTTCTTATTGAGAAATTTAGAAAGAAATATTAAATGAAGTAAATTGTGTTTATATGTCATTTATGTGATGAGGGACAGGATCTACTTCTGTTTGTCCGCATATTTATGATCATTTATGATTGGCAGCCACCAGCACTAGTTTTGCCTATTACATTGACCATAAATAACTTGAATTGGTGCTGGATGACCAATCCAAGGCACCCTCAAGTTTCCTGAAGCACCCCAGGGTTTGAGAACAACTGAGTTACTGTTTAATATTTCCCAGACTTGAGCAGAATTTTTTCCTTCTACTCAATTATTGTAGTCATTTTGCTAATAACCACAGTATTGGTTAAAGTAGATATTGAAATTTTTATTATTTTTTTTATATTGGTGTTTAATTACATGCTGAATATTTTTAATTGTTTGGGTATTCAAGTTTCTTAGTTATGCAAATTAAATCTCCAGAAAGATCATTCATTTTATAGTACGTCGCTAAAACAACAATGTGTATTCCTATGCGTATAATAATTTCTGCATAACACCGCCTATAATTAGTGGGTGCATTTCACTTTAGAGACGGTAAGTTTTACACTTCTACAGATCATCCCACCTATTTTAATATATGAAATTTCTGCTGTCACTCAGATTCCAGTTTATTGTATTTAGGTTTTTCCCCCCCCGTTTGATTGCTGCAGTATGCCATGTACAACAAGCAATACACTGAGTCATACTGTAAATGGCGAGGGCGTATACTTTGAATTGACTCAGACCGTGCCTAGACAGTGCGAATATCCAGAAAAATCAGAGTACAGTAGATATATCAGTTTATCATGAAAGCCACTGACAATAATTACCAGTCAGTCATATCAGATATATTCCGATGCACCTTCAGTAAATGTGGACCTGCACTGCGCATTTTCAGATGTTTCTGCGATGTCGGTCGCAGTGGGCAAAAGTTACAGCATTCCAGAAAATGGGGGTTTGTCGGCCCCATTTTCTGGGCATGACGAAGCCCATGTCTCCGTTCTTGGATGCAGCTTCACTGGCACAGGTAGTTTGATTTCACCTAAAATCCTGTCCAACCTGAGAGTTACTCATATGCATAATGGTCGCACAGTTGATCTGATCAGAGGCGTAACTAGCACGGGGCGAGCAGGGCACGTGCCCTGGGCGCCGGGGCAGCCCCAGCAGAGAGGGCGCCACCGGCACCTACACGGCCCCCATGCGACAGTCAAAAAATGCAGGGTCACGGCGCCGGGCAGTAAGGGTATGCCCCTAACAGTGGCGGAACTTACGGCAGTGCAGCCCCTCAGCCCACAGCCGCCGGCATTATAATGAGTCACATTGACTCATTATACAGTATCCCGCTGCCGCCGCCAGACCTGTCCCCACCCCCAGTGTCTCCTACCAGTTCTTTTTACTATTACTAAGCGGCAGCCTGGCCGGAGAGAGAGGAGGGGACGTTCTTCCTTCTCCTCCCCTCTATAGAGCGCCTCCTCCTGTCTCCACCCCGGGCCCACAAACTTACCAGTGTCCTGGACTGTCAGTCACTACTGCTATCAAGGGTGAGGAGTGGACGCTCTTCCATCTCCTCCCCTCTTCAGCGCCTCATCCTCACAGAGATGTGGTGCTGCTGCTGACACTGAGTGCCCCTCTGAGGGGAGGCCCCTCCCCTCATCTCCCTATTGGCTTCTTCTCCCTGGGGCAGTCCTCCTGCTGTTGCTTCTGGTAATATTCTAATCTCCCAGGCACCCGCGGCATTAAAAACAAGAGGGAAGAGAGTAGCCGTCCTGCCTGCATGCACCCTAGCCAGGAACCGGTGAGTGGATGCTGTTGCTTAGCCATCCTGGGCTTCTTTCTTTAGTAGAGGTAAAGACATGGACCTCCAGGGGATAGGGAGGAGGGGGAGGGGTTGTTCTGCTGCACTGTGGTGTGATTTATTTGTCTTCCATCACATCCAGGCCCCTGTGTGATGCTGCTTATTCACACTTGTATGGCACACATTACACTAGAAAGGAGAGCTGCAGAGAGGGCAGAAGTGACAGTGAGGGCTGGCTGTGTGACATAACATGATTGTGGGCACCACTGTGTGGAGTAAGGTGAATGTGGGCACCACTGTGTGGCTTAACGTGATTGTGTTCGGCACTGTGTGATGTAACGTGATTGTGGGCACCACTGTGTCGCGTAACATGAATGTGGGCACAACTGTGTGATGTAACATGATTGTGTTCACCAGGGAGGAGTTGCCCACTCCTGCGCCTGTCACCAGAGCGACCAGAGCCGTCCGCGCTGAGTGAAGAAGATGCCTTAGAAGAGGAGGAGTCTAGCCAGCTGCAGGACCTGGGAAGGACATCCAACCTTCTGTGGCAGCAAGGGAGGAGACTGACCAGCGACGGGAGCACCGGCATCATGGAGGACACCCACTTACCAGAGCAAGGACCCGCAGAAGACCTCGGATGGCTTAAAGAAGACGGCGCGGAACAGCGGGGAGGAAGGCGCACATCGGAATGCCTGCAGCAGGAGAGAAGATCCCCCTTCGGAGCGCAGCAGACCACACTGAAAAGGGTGCATCCCCGCGGCGGTGCTCTGCATCCTGGGTGGTGCCTAAGAAGTGGAGTGTCGGAGGTGGCAGAAGCGCCGCAGCTTGGGGTGAGAAACCGCTGCAACCCTTCCGCTGCTAAACTCTGCAATTAGTCAATTAAGGAGGTAGGCTCCCCTCACCACAGTGCCCCACAGGATTAGTTAATTAAGGGGGTAGGCTCGCCTCACTCTATAATGTGAATTTTGGCTCATACCACGTGCTTTAATGTGAATTTCGGCTCATACTGTGTGCTATAATGTGAATTTCGGCTCATTCTGTGTGCTATAATGTGAATTTCGGCTCATACAGTGTGCTATAATGTGAATTTCAGCTCATACCATGTGCTATAATGTGAATTTCCGCTCATTCAGTGTGCTATAACGTGCATTTCCGCTCATACCATGTGCTATAATATGAATTTCCGCTCATTCTGTGTGCTATAATGTGAATTTCGGCTAATACCGTGTGCTATAATGTGAATTTCGGCTCATACCGTGTGCTATAATGTGAAAGGGGCACCAGTACTAGATAGTATAAGGGGTCCTACTACACTGAAGGATACGCCCCCTTTTGAGTGACCATGCCCCCTTTTCTTTTTTTTTTTAAAACACGATTTATTGGGTGGATCAAAATAAGATTACATAGGTAACAGAGCACCCGGACAATTTGGGTGTTTAAAGAACAAATATAGTTACAATGAATTGTTACAACAACAGAATAATTGATCCTTTTTTGGTTTGTTTTTGTTTTCCCCTTATTTTAAAAGAGTAAAGTTAAGATGTATGCGGTGGGGCACTCTCGGCGACGGATTGGCCTTCCGTCATAGAGAGTCAGCGGAGTCAATGAGAAGAAAAGAGTACTCAGAAATCGAGTAAAAAAGAGGGTAGAAAAGCAGGTGAGGCTGAGAGCCTCCAGTCGGAGAGAAAAGGAGGGGGAGTAGAGAGGGTGGGAGGGATGGCCCTCCAGGGCAGGAGGCGGGTCGGACCGTGGGGTACGCGTCAGGCCATAAATGGGGAGGAGGCTTGCTGTAGGTTTAGCCACGGGGACCATACTTTGTCAAATTGTTTCGAGGTGTTACGTATGACTGCGGTCATATATTCCATTTTGTGGACATACCATATTCGGGAGATTATCACCGGCATTGGTGAAGGGGTCAGGCTCTTCCAGTCTGTAGCAATTTGGCATGTCATTGCCGAAACTATATGTCGAAATAGTTTGTTTTGGTGTCTATTGAGGATTGGGAGGGACATGGGGAGCAAGAAGTATTGGGGGTCTGGGGGGATAGAGATGTCAAATAAGCGCGAAAGTAATATAATGAGTTCACCCCATATTTTGTGAATTTTGGGGCAGGCCCACCATATGTGTAAGAAAGAGCCACTGTCCATGCACCCCCTCCAGCAACCATCTGGGGTGTTGGGGAACATAGTGTGTAGGCGGGCTGGGACATAGTACCAACGGTAGAGTAGTTTATATGTGTTTTCTTTAATTTTCACACAGATAGAGCTGGAGGCAGCATTGTCCCAAATATCTACCCAGTCTTCATTGTCTATAGTTACTCCCAGTTCCTTTTCCCATGCCGCTTCGTGGGGGGCTTGGGATGCGTTGGGGTAGTCGTCAAGTAAGATGTGAATATCTGATATGAGGCCCTTGGTGTTGGTGCGTTTCCAGCAAATGTATTCGAAGGGAGATAAGTGTCTGTGGAGGAGGGTGGTGGTAGTGGTGGAGTGGAAGTGTCTGATTTGTAGGTAGCGGAAGAAATCCGAAGAGGGGATTGCTGTTCTTTCACGAATATCCGCGAATTGTGGGAAAGTGGCATTGGAGGTAATATCGTTAACGTATAGTATACCACTCGAGCGCCAACATGTATGCGAGGCTTTACCCATGCCCGGAGGAAAGGCTGGGTTGTGAAATAATGGAATTAGCGGAGATGGGTATGGGGCTAAATTGAACCGTCTATTTGTTAGATCCCATGTCGCTAGTGAACGGCTTACTACAGGGTGCGAGAGGGCCGCGCGTGGACGCTGGTTTCGGTGAAGCCACAGTAGGGAGGATAATGTAGCTAGGCCCGTTTCCTCTGCCTCGATTCCCACCCAGACCTTTCGTGACCCTCCCTCGTTGCACCATTGTGCGCACTGAGCAAGTTGTGCAGCATAGAAATATTTCTTAAAGTCCGGGATACCCAGGCCTCCGCCTCTGGAGGGGCGTTGAAGCAGTTTAAATCTAACGCGGGGGCGCTTATGGTTCCAAATAAAAAGGGAGGATTGGCGTTGCAGGGTCTTGAACACGTAGGTAGGGACGTAAATTGGGAGGGTCTGAAATAAATACAAAAGCCGGGGGAGTACGCTCATCTTGACGGAGTTGATTCTGCCTATCCATGATATAAAATAGCTGGACCATTCCACCAAATCTTCCTTGATTGTCTGCAATAGACGGGGATAATTTGCTTGGAAAAGTTGGTGGTGATGGTGGGTCAGGTACACACCGAGGTATTTGATTTTCTTTGTGTACCAGTTACATGGAAGGATGTTCTGGAGGTCCTGTTTGAGATCTGCTGGGATATAAAAGTTTAGGACCTCTGTTTTATTAACGTTTATTTTATATCCAGAGAACTGGGAGTATGAGGTGATCTCGGATAAGAGGGCGGGGAGGGATTGGGCTGGGTCTGTGAGGGATATCAGGACATCGTCGGCGTATAACGCTATTTTATGTTCGGATAGGCCTGTGGATATTCCACGAATAGAATTGTTGTTGCGAATTCTTGCTGCTAGGGGCTCCATGACCAGTGCGAAAATTAACGGGGAAAGGGGGCAACCCTGTCTGGTGCCGTTGGCAATCTCAAAACTGGAGGAGGAGACACCATTAACCATAACTTGGGCCGATGGGGAGCGGTAAAGTGCTTTGATCCCTTCCAAAAATTCTCCGGAGAATCCCAGTTTGCCAAGGACTGCAAAGGCAAAAGACCACGATATACGGTCGAAGGCCTTTTCCGCATCGAGGGCCAGGATGAGGGAGGGAGATTTCCTTTTTTGGATCGAATATATTAGGTCTATGGCCCTTCTGGTGTTATCAGGTGCCTGGCGTCCAGGGATGAAGCCGACCTGGTCCGGGTGGACCAGACCGGGCATCAAAGGCCCCAAGCGATTAGCTAATATTTTCGCGTATATCTTCAGGTCGACATTCAGTAGTGAAATCGGTCTGTAGTTCAGGCAGCTAGTCGGGTCTTTGTCGGGCTTTGGGATTACCACTATATCGGCTCGGGTGGACTCTGGCAGGAAGGGGGCTCCCTTAAAAACACCGTTAAATAGGGAGGTTAGGTGTGGGGTCAGCTCCTTCGCGAAGAGTTTATAATATTGGGCTGTGAAACCGTCCGGGCCTGGGGCGGCCGACGAGCGCATTGATCGTATGGCGGCTAATGTCTCCTCCTCCGTGATTCGACAATTAAGGGCTTCCGACTGAGAATCCGACAGGGTTGGGATTGGAGTATCAGACAAGTATGAGCGCACTCCCCCTGTCTCTTCTGGAGACTGCTGGGGTGGGTCGGGTAGGTTATAAAGGGAGCTATAAAACAAACGGAATTTTTCGGCCATCACTTCAGGGTCATATGTATAGGTTCCCCTTCGTGACGAATACAATTTATCTATTGCACCCAACGCTTGCTTGCGGCGTAGTTTGTTGGCCAGTAGGGAATCTATTTTATCCATTTTATCAAAGAAGCGTTGTTGCAGCTTCCGGAGGATCAATGCCGCGCGGTTGGAGAGGAGGGTATTAAGTTGTCCCCGGAGGGAATCTATCTGAGTGAGCAGGGAAGGATTGGGGGATGCTTTATGTTTGGATAGAAGGGTGGCTATTTCTGTTTCGAGGGAGGATATCTCTTGCGCGGCTTTTTTCTTAAGAGCTGACGATTTTGCTAATAAGGCTCCGCGAATCGTAGCTTTGTGGGCTTCCCAGAGAACATTGAGCGAGATATCGGGAGATGTGTTTTCGGTGAAGTAGTGTGTGATTGCTAGTCGGGTTTCCTCTAATGCTGAGGGGTGTTGTAAAAGCGAGTCGTCCAGACGCCATTTGTATCTCTTACGCGGCACGCGGTATATATCTATGAGGAGATAGACCCCAGCGTGGTCCGTCCATGACAGAGGTGTAATGCCCGTGTCCGAGATCAGTGGCATGAGGGCAGAGGAGATGTGGATCATATCGATCCTGGAGTAGTGTTGGTGTGGGGCTGAAAAATGTGTGAAGACTTTGATGTGAGGGTGTTGAGAACGCCAAGTGTCACAGAGGCCGTG
Organism: Pseudophryne corroboree; assembly: GCF_028390025.1. Taxonomy (NCBI): domain Eukaryota; kingdom Metazoa; phylum Chordata; class Amphibia; order Anura; family Myobatrachidae; genus Pseudophryne; species Pseudophryne corroboree. The sequence continues at coordinate 92,835,426 of NC_086453.1, read as the reverse complement.
ATGTTTCATGATGGCGGTAAGTGTGCGGGAGGCCCGGGGGAGGGTTGATATAGAAGCATGCGGGGGGGGGGCAGATCTGTCTAGTAAGGGGTCGATTATGGTGTTGAAGTCGCCACCCATAATAATGCTTCCTTGTGCTTCCCGTGATAAGCGTTTAGAAAGAGCGTCGAAAAACAGAGACTGGTCTTGGTTGGGGGCATAGATGGAGACCAGTGTGAGAGGCGTTGAGCGGAGGGTGCCCATTACCATGAGGAAGCGTCCTTCTGGGTCTGTTACTGTTCTAGAGTGGATAAACGGGATGTTACGGCGAACTAATAAGGCCACACCCCGTTTTTTACAGTCTGCCGAAGCAAAGTAGGACTGGGAGAACCATTTGCCCTTAAGCTGGGTATGGGGACCGGTGAGATGTGTTTCCTGGAGAAATGCTATGTCGATTTTCTCCCGTCTGCAGGCGCTCAGGAACACAGTGCGTTTCCTAGGGGAGTTTAGGCCATTTACATTGGCCGAGAATATTTTAAGGGACATGGCTGTTTGCGTGGGGAAGTATGACATATTGCCCTAAAGGTCCGGTAACGTACCGCCTGCGCCAGGAGAGGGCCACCCCTCCGGGCCTAGCAAGAAAAGGAACGGGAAGGTCAGGCAGAGGTCGCCAGGAGAGGGAAAGAAAGAGGAAAATAGAGAAGAAAAAGAAACACCCCAAACGGGGAAACATCCCTAAAGTTGTGGGTCCCATTCGGGGACCGCCAGGGAGAAAGCATTGCATCAATAACATTGTAAGCATCAGTGAGGGATTATGGGGGGGTAACCAGGGTACCATGTGGGAGGGCCTAGGGTGCCCGGGCCACAAGGGTCGGGGTCAGCCTTTTAAACTATATCGGACATATTACAGTATAGGACAGTGAGAACTGTGTCCAGACAACAGGAAATTTAAACGTAAATTCAAAATGGGGAGGGGGAGAGAGGAGGGAGGGAGGGAGAGACTCACACAAAAAAAAGGGGATATAAACAGGGGTGGGGTGGGGGGAGGATAAACCACAGGGGTGCAAGTAAGTATGGCTTAGTTATAACAGCAATAACAGAAAATAATTACGATACTGGCAGAAGGATGGAGGTCGGGTCATCCACGACTTTGGCTCAGTTCAATGCGCGCAAGTGTTGCGCCAGCATGACGTGTATGATCCACAGTGGGGGGTTCCCCAAGTCAGGGAGGGTCTTTGTCCGCGTTACGCTGTCGGGTCACCCTTGTCCAGTCTGGGAGGGGTGGCGGAGGGTGCGATGTTTTCGATGAGGAAGTCGCCAACTCTGCTGCGGGTGATGGTGGGAGGAGATCTAACTTTGCCAGTAGTTCCTGTCCCTGGTTTAGGGTCTTGACTGAGTGGACAAGGTTGTTGACCGAGACATGGAGTTGAAAGGGGAATCCCCATCTGTATCTGATCTGATGCTGACGCAGGATCCGGGTGACCGGCTGGAGGTCCCGCCGTTTCTGGATCGTGGAGGGGGCTAAGTCCTGATAAATCTGTAGTTGCATACCCTTAAACAGGGTCTCCGGTGAGTCTCGAACGGAGGACAAGATTTTCTCTTTCGAACGGAAATAATGGAAACGGATAATAACATCCCTGGGTGGTTGGGCAGGAGACGGTTTTGGACGGAGTGCTCTGTGTGCCCTGTCGCAGAGGCATTCTTCGTCTGTGAGGTCTGGTGTTATGTGCGTGAAGAAATCTTTCAGAAATGCCGGCAGCGATGTTCCGAGGACCGATTCCGGGATGCCGCGTATGCGTAGGTTATTTCTACGCGAGCGATTTTCTTGGTCCTCTTGTCGCTCTTTGAGGGTCTCCATTTCTTCGTGCAATCTAGTGAGCTCACTGTCAAGTCGGTGTTGGGAGCGACAGAGATCGTCTGTCTTGGTTTCCAATGTGTCCGTTCGATTGCCAAGGGCTGTGAGGTCTGATTTAAAGTCGGCTATGGCGTTCGAGAGTTCCTGTTTGAACGCAGATTGTACCCCCTCCAGTAGGCTCGACATGACCGCCTGTATCTGAGGGTCGATACCTGTTTCCGATGAGCACGGAGAGGGGGGGGAGCCTGCGGACATGTTGGGGTTCTGTGGGCCCTTAGGTTTTGAGCCAAAGAAGTTAGTCGGGACTTGTGTTGCTTTTTTATTTTTAGACATAGTGGCATGTATGTACCAAAAAAAAAAAAAAAAAAGGGGGGGGGGGGGGGGGGGTGAAGGTGGAGGTGAAAAAAGAAGGGAGTGAAAAAATAGTTGACGGGGGGACACAGTTCAGGGTCCGTATATTAGTCCGGGGAGATCGGACTGCTTTCCGTTTTAGGTTTGCACCGGTCTCCTTTGCAGCTGGTGGGGTGAATGGTGGGAGCCCCAAGAGGGTCGGGGGGCGGAGGAGGGTGTCTTGTCAGGTTCGTAGGAGTTGGTCGGTGTTCAAAATTATTTCGTGTTCCTGATTTCTGTTATTGTAGATCAAGTAGCTCACCGTAGCGGCCTCCCGAGGGGGATAAATTTGTCTTCTTCAGGTGTCCTAACCTTTGAGTTGGGGATAGTGTGCCTGAACGTTATAGATAGATTCGTATTACTTAGTTATGGCACTTTATTATCCTGCATTAACTCATCTTAAGAGTGGGTCGGGAACATGACGTCGGGGGCTGGGCTTTCCCAGGCGTCAGCTCCGGTGTCGAGGTAGGTTGCGGCTTAACCCTTCATCCCGTGGTCCCGGTTTACCCCGTGGATATTAAAGCTCTTTCATGGTTGTCGCCACTGCGGGCGGTAGTGCGGGCAGAATCTGTGGGCCTGCACGGGTGCGAGGTGTGTGGTATAATGCAATTTATCTTCACCCTGGCTAAATGCCAGAAAGCAAAATGGAGGTTCCGGGTTCGTGTCACAGGATTCTATGGGGCAGGGGTGCAGATCGGGAATAATTGCTGTGGCAACAGCAGGTACTCACCACCCTCCAAGAGGACCAGGCATTGAAGGTAAATCAGCCCGCTGACTGTATTTTACAGCTTTTCAGGGCTTACCTTAGGTGATTACAGCTCTCTCCAGCTTATGGCCCGAGAATCCAAGATGGCCGCCGCAGCTCACACAGGGCAGTCCACCCTCCTCAGAAGTCTCCTGTGGGGCTGGTGGAGGTGCTGAGGCTCTCTCCAGGTGCCAAGGGGTGCTCAGCCAAGCCAGGGGGGAAGGGTCCGATGTCCTGGGGGTTCCGTTGCGGCCGCGCTCCGGTCCCGGAGCTCCCGGCCGGGGTATCCCCAAACTCCAGGCCCCGGCTGCAGGTCGCGTAGTAGGCCTCGGCGGCCGGAGGTAGCCGGAGGACGCAGGCCCGGTTCGTCGGCCACCCAGCTCCGCTGTGCAGAACCACGGGGGTAGACGAGGTCACTACAGCCCAGCGCAGTACCTCTAGGAGGGCTGGAGGAGTTTTCTCGGCTCCCGCTGAGGGCTCCGGAGCCCGGCCCCGTTAGACGCCAAAATCGAGGCCCCGGCTTCACCAGGAGGGGAAGGCCGCAGTCCGCAGAGACAGCCAAGGCCGCCTCCCGACTCCGCAGCTCGCTTCCCTGTTGGGGGCTACTTAGGGCAGAGGCAATAAGGTATGTGGAGGTGGGAGCAGGGTACTTTTATGGGGGTAAATTTGGGTTTTGAGCCCTTAGGTAGCAGGAGCTCATGAGAGGTGCTTCTGTCCTCACTGCTAGCCAGGCCACGCCCCCCGACCATGCCCCCTTTTCACATCTTCTTTCCCCCTTCAAAAATTCTACTTTGACCACTGCAAATACATATATACATACACACCCTGACATCTTTATATACAGTGACACCGGTGGCGTGCACACATTCTTTCCTTTTGTAGTGTTTTGTTTGGGTTTTTTTTTTATTGGGGGGGGGGCGCCATTATTGATCTTGCCCTGGGCTCCAAAAGCCCTAGTTACACCTCTGGATCTGATAGCTGTGTCTTAGGATGCAGCATCTGGTGAAAGAAGCAGGCAGTGGCCTAACTCATATCTGTACCCAGGCCGATGTTTTGCATAAACATATGTTGTTTGGGGGTTTGTGCAGGCGCAAGAGGCGTTCTACGCATGTGCAGAAAAGGCTTTGCAATATTGCCCACAGACCCGTCAGCCACTGCATGATTGACATGCTGCAAAGTTTGTGGGGTGGAGCGGGGATGGCACCAGGCACCATTCTTTAAAACGAGCGTGATGGATCCAGAGTCTTCGGCTGTGGCAGATTTCCCACTAGGCAAGTGAGGCACGTGCCTAGGGGCGGCACTTGCTGGGGGGGCAGCACACCAGGCTGAAAAGGACCAGGTGATTCTTTTTTTTTAATCTTTATGACTTTTTTTTTTTTATAATTTATTTAGCAAATGACGGGGGTGGGACAATGGGCAAAAAATTGTTGGCAGTAGTGAGGCTAGGGCTGCTTATGTGGTCCTGAGGCATCCGGACTGGCACCTGAAAATGAAGGGGGCAATGATGTGATTGGGGGGGCAGCCAATAATAAGGTGCCTGACTCCTAAATCCGCCCCTGGTCTTCGGACGCAGATTTCCTGGTCGTGGGTGTCCGGATCTAAGAGATGCAGCACTCGCTTATCCTAACAGGAGACGTCTATCTCCTACAGACGCCGGATGTGCAATTCCATACAATCATGAATTAGCACCTGTGGGCTTCTTTTTACTTAAGACGCCTCCTGCAGCTTTTGCATATTTCTGCTGCATACAAAGACGTAATGACTGTGCTATAGCATTCACCCCTGAATCAGGCCCTATGTTTGTGTCATGGTTGAACACTTGATAGTTGGAATGGTTTGATTATAAAAATGTGCACTAGTGTATACAGTACTTCCTGAAATATATCTGTGATATCTCCTGCCTTAGGGTCTTATTCAGTTTGAATAGGCAGTTGTTAGCAAACTAAAAAAGTATGCAATTGGACAAAACCATGTTGCCGTGCAGGTGGGGCAGATGTAACATGTGCAGAGAGAGTTAGATGTGGGTGGGGTGTGTTCAAGCTGAAATCTAAATTGCAGTGTAAAAATAAAGCAGCCAGTATTTACTATGCACAGAAACAATATAATGCAAACAAATCTAACTCTCTCTGCACATGTTACATCTGACTCACTTGCTCTGCAACATGATTTTGCCCAATTGCTTATTTCAACAACATTGAGGGAGACAGATGCTAGAGGTCCCACTTGACCTCTGGTGTCTGGAGGAGAGTAGGGAGAAAGACGCTACAGATCAAGTGGGACCTCTAGGTGCCTGCAGCAGTCAGAGTGTGGCAGGCGGGAGAAGATGCATTACACCTTGTGGCAAAAAGCGTGAACCCATTGGTAATGAGCAGGAAACCCATGGCAATGAGCATGAGACCCTTGGTAATCAGCAGGAAACTCTTGGTAACGAGCATTGAACCCAGAGCATGAAACCCCTGACAATGAGCATGAAACCCTTGGCAACAAGCATGGGACCCTTGGCAATAAGCATGAAACCCCTGGCAATGAGCATGGAACCCAGAGCATGAAACTCTTGGCAACGAGCACGAGACCCCTGGCAATGAGCCGGTAAATTTTAAAAGGGGTTGGGTTCGGGTTACCGGCGGTCGGGATTCTGGCAGTCAGCATACCGATGCCGGGATCCCAGCCACCAGGATGGTGGCAGGGGATGGGCGAGCGCAACAAAGCCCCGTGCATACTTGCTGCATTCGTCACGCTGCAGGCTCGGTGGCTCGCTGTGCTCGCCACAGGTTCTATTCCCACTCTGTGGTTGACATGGACACTCATGAGAGAGAATAGCCCTGGGCCCCCTGACGGCATCCTGGCGGCCGGGATCCTTGAATCGGTATGCTGACTGCCGGGATCCCATCCGCCGGTCACATGACTATATCCCATTTAAAAGTAATTAGAAGCCTTACTTTGGGGCATAATTTGTAAGGGACATTATTGTGTGTGGGGCATAAAAGGGTGTCATTATTAGAGATGAGCGCCGGAAATTTTTCGGGTTTTGTGTTTTGGTTTTGGGTTCGGTTCCGCGGCCGTGTTTTGGGTTCGACCGCGTTTTGGCAAAACCTCACCGAATTTTTTTTGTCGGATTCGGGTGTGTTTTGGATTCGGGTGTTTTTTTCAAAAAACACTAAAAAACAGCTTAAATCATAGAATTTGGTGGTCATTTTGATCCCAAAGTATTATTAACCTCAAAAACCATAATTTACACTCATTTTCAGTCTATTCTGAATACCTCACACCTCACAATATTATTTTTAGTCCTAAAATTTGCACCTAGGTCGCTGGATGACTAAGCTAAGCGACCCTAGTGGCCGACACAAACACCGGGCCCATCTAGGAGTGTCACTGCAGTGTCACGCAGGATGTCCCTTCCAAAAAACCCTCCCCAAACAGCACATGACGCAAAGAAAAAAAGAGGCGCAATGAGGTAGCTGTGTGAGTAAGATAAGCGACCCTAGTGGCCGACACAAACACCGGGCCCATCTAGGAGTGTCACTGCAGTGTCACGCAGGATGTCCCTTCCAAAAAACCCTCCCCAAACAGCACATGACGCAAAGAAAAAAAGAGGCGCAATGAGGTAGCTGTGTGAGTAAGATAAGCGACCCTAGTGGCCGACACAAACACCGGGCCCATCTAGGAGTGTCACTGCAGTGTCACGCAGGATGTCCCATCCAAAAAACCCTCCCCAAACAGCACATGACGCAAAGAAAAAAAGAGGCGCAATGAGGTAGCTGTGTGAGTAAGATAAGCGACCCTAGTGGCCGACACAAACACCGGGCCCATCTAGGAGTGGCACTGCAGTGTCACGCAGGATGTCCCTTCCAAAAAACCCTCCCCAAACAGCACATGACGCAAAGAAAAAAAGAGGCGCAATGAGGTAGCTGTGTGAGTAAGATAAGCGACCCTAGTGGCCGACACAAACACCGGGCCCATCTAGGAGTGGCACTGCAGTGTCACGCAGGATGTCCCTTCCAAAAAACCCTCCCCAAACAGCACATGACGCAAAGAAAAAAAGAGGCGCAATGAGGTAGCTGTGTGAGTAAGATAAGCGACCCTAGTGGCCGACACAAACACCGGGCCCATCTAGGAGTGGCACTGCAGTGTCACGCAGGATGTCCCTTCCAAAAAACCCTCCCCAAACAGCACATGACGCAAAGAAAAAAAGAGGCGCAATGAGGTAGCTGTGTGAGTAAGATAAGCGACCCTAGTGGCCGACACAAACACCGGGCCCATCTAGGAGTGGCACTGCAGTGTCACGCAGGATGTCCCTTCCAAAAAACCCTCCCCAAACAGCACATGACGCAAAGAAAAAAAGAGGCGCAATGAGGTAGCTGTGTGAGTAAGATAAGCGACCCTAGTGGCCGACACAAACACCGGGCCCATCTAGGAGGGGCACTGCAGTGTCACGCAGGATGTCCCTTCCAAAAAACCCTCCCCAAACAGCACATGACGCAAAGAAAAAAAGAGGCGCAATGAGGTAGCTGTGTGAGTAAGATAAGCGACCCTAGTGGCCGACACAAACACCGGGCCCATCTAGGAGTGGCACTGCAGTGTCACGCAGGATGTCCCTTCCAAAAAACCCTCCCCAAACAGCACATGACGCAAAGAAAAATTAAAGAAAAAAGAGGTGCAAGATGGAATTGTCCTTGGGCCCTCCCACCCACCCTTATGTTGTATAAACAGGACATGCACACTTTAACCAACCCATCATTTCAGTGACAGGGTCTGCCACACGACTGTGACTGAAATGACGGGTTGGTTTGGACCCCCACCAAAAAAGAAGCAATTAATCTCTCCTTGCACAAACTGGCTCTACAGAGGCAAGATGTCCACCTCATCATCATCCTCCGATATATCACCGTGTACATCCCCCTCCTCACAGATTATCAATTCGTCCCCACTGGAATCCACCATCTCAGCTCCCTGTGTACTTTGTGGAGGCAATTGCTGCTGGTCAATGTCTCCACGGAGGAATTGATTATAATTCATTTTAATGAACATCATCTTCTCCACATTTTCTGGATGTAACCTCGTACGCCGATTGCTGACAAGGTGAGCGGCGGCACTAAACACTCTTTCGGAGTACACACTTGTGGGAGGGCAACTTAGGTAGAATAAAGCCAGTTTGTGCAAGGGCCTCCAAATTGCCTCTTTTTCCTGCCAGTATAAGTACGGACTGTGTGACGTGCCTACTTGGATGCGGTCACTCATATAATCCTCCACCATTCTTTCAATGTTGAGAGAATCATATGCAGTGACAGTAGACGACATGTCCGTAATCGTTGTCAGGTCCTACAGTCCGGACCAGATGTCAGCATCAGCAGTCGCTCCAGACTGCCCTGCATCACCGCCAGCGGGTGGGCTCGGAATTCTGAGCCTTTTCCTCGCACCCCCAGTTGCGGGAGAATGTGAAGGAGGAGATGTTGACAGGTCGCGTTCCGCTTGACTTGACAATTTTCTCACCAGCAGGTCTTTCAACCCCAGCAGACTTGTGTCTGCCGGAAAGAGAGATCCAAGGTAGGCTTTAAATCTAGGATCGAGCACGGTGGCCAAAATGTAGTGCTCTGATTTCAACAGATTGACCACCCGTGAATCCTTGTTAAGCGAATTAAGGGCTCCATCCACAAGTCCCACATGCCTAGCGGAAACGCTCCGTGTTAGCTCCTCCTTCAATGTCTCCAGCTTCTTCTGCAAAAGCCTGATGAGGGGAATGACCTGACTCAGGCTGGCAGTGTCTGAACTGACTTCACGTGTGGCAAGTTCAAAGGGCATCAGAACCTTGCACAACGTTGAAATCATTCTCCACTGCGCTTGAGACAGGTGCATTCCACCTCCTATATCGTGCTCAATTGTATAGGCTTGAATGGCCTTTTGCTGCTCCTCCAACCTCTGAAGCATATAGAGGGTTGAATTCCACCTCGTTACCACTTCTTGCTTCAGATGATGGCAGGGCAGGTTCAGTGGTTTTTGGTGGTGCTCCAGTCTTCTGTACGTGGTGCCTGTACGCCGAAAGTGTCCCGCAATTCTTCTGGCCACCGACAGCATCTCTTGCACAAAAAACAAATACTCAAAAATAGGCGCTAAGTGTGGTTTCATACAATCAAAAAGGAAATCAATACTTAAAGTCCATAAGTAACGAAAAGTCCAACTTCAATAAGAGCCTCTTGTGGAGATGTAAGCGAATCTTCCAATTCACAGGTACCTCACGGTAATATGCAATGGAAAAACAAATAAAAAATCTTAGTGTAGTATGTCCAAAATCACCGCAAAATTCTTTCAGACAGTTTAACCAGATATTCAAGGGTGGCGTACCCCACTCACAATGGAAAGAGTATAACTCCACACATCAAGGTATCTTTTAAAACTGGATAGTAGATGTTCAATAGCATTGATAGCGTACCATTACTCACTCAGAATGTGGTTTGGATCCTCCTATAACGGTTTCTTTGAGTGTTCTGCTCCAATCACGGACAAATGAAGTATGGGTAAAACTTCTTTATTAAAATAAGATTAAAACAACAGGATTGACAGGAGACCACACATATAATCACAGGGGTAGAGGTGACAATAAGCCAGTGTTGAGCCGGCCGCCGGCCGAAAACGGCAAACCCAGCCAGATGTAATGCACAACTACACTCCCACGTATATATGTGATACTACCTGTTCTGCACCCTTCTCCAACGCGTTTCTCCCCTTAAATGGGGCTTTTTCAAGGTTCCTGTCAATCCTGTTGTTTTAATCATATTTTAATAAAGAAGTTTTACCCATACTTCATTTGTCCGTGATTGGAGCAGAACACTCAAAGAAACCGTTATAGGAGGATCCAAACCACATTCTGAGTGAGTAATGGTACGCTATCAATGCTATTGAACATCTACTATCCAGTTTTAAAAGATACCTTGATGTGTGGAGTTATACTCTTTCCATTGTGAGTGGGGTACGCCACCCTTGAATATCTGGTTAAACTGTCTGAAAGAATTTTGCGGTGATTTTGGACATACTACACTATGATTTTTTATTTGTTTTTCCATTGCATATTACCGTGAGGTACCTGTGAATTGGAAGATTCGCTTACATCTCCACAAGAGGCTCTTATTGAAGTTGGACTTTTCGTTACTTATGGACTTTAAGTATTGATTTCCTTTTTGATTGTATGAAACCACACTTAGCGCCTATTTTTGAGTATTTGTTTTTTGTATTATTGGTCATAAGGGTAAGGTGGCCCTTTTTTCCTCAAGCGGCTGCACAAGTGTGTTTGCGCCTTGGGTCTCTGGTTATTTGTTCTTAGCATCTCTTGCACGCCCCTGTCGTTTTTTAAATAATTCTGCACCACCAAATTCAAGGTATGTGCAAAACATGTGACGTGCTGGAATTTGCCCATATTTAATGCACACACAATATTGCTGGCGTTGTCCGATGCCACAAATCCACAGGAGAGTCCAATTGGGGTAAGCCATTCCGCGATGATCTTCCTCAGTTGCCGTAAGAGGTTTTCAGCTGTGTGCGTATTCTGGAAACCGGTGATACAAAGCGTAGCCTGCCTAGGAAAGAGTTGGCGTTTGCGAGATGCTGCTACTGGTGCCGCCGCTGCTGTTCTTGCGGCGGGAGTCCATACATCTACCCAGTGGGCTGTCACAGTCATAGTCCTGACCCTGCCCTGCTCCACTTGTCCACATGTCCGTGGTTAAGTGGACATTGGGTACAGCTGCATTTTTTAGGACACTGGTGACTCTTTTTCTGAGGTCTGTGTACATTTTCGGTATCGCCTGCCTAGAGAAATGGAACCAAGATGGTATTTGGTACCGGGGACACAGTACCTCCAACAAGTCTCTAGTTGCCTCTGCAGTAATGATGGATACCGGAACCACGTTTCTCACCACCCAGGATGCCAAGGCCTCAGTTATCCGCTTTGCAGTAGGATGACTGCTGTGATATTTCATCTTCCTCGCAAAGGACTGTTGGACAGTCAATTGCTTGGTGGAAGTAGTAAAAGTGGTCTTACGACTTCCCCTCTGGGATGACCATCGACTCCCAGCAGCAACAACAGCAGCGCCAGCAGCAGTAGGCGTTACACGCAAGGATGCATCGGAGGAATCCCAGGCAGGAGAGGAATCGTCAGAATTTCCAGTGACATGGCCTGCAGGACTATTGGCATTCCTGGGGAAGGAGGAAATTGACACTGAGGGAGTTGGTGGGGTGTTTTGCGTGAGCTTGGTTACAAGAGGAAGGGATTTACTGGTCAGTGGACTGCTTCCGCTGTCACCCAAAGTTTTTGAACTTGTCACTGACTTATTATGAATGCGCTGCAGGTGACGTATAAGGGAGGATGTTCCGAGGTGGTTAACGTCCTTACCCCTACTTATTACAGCTTGACAAAGGCAACACACGGCTTGACACCTGTTGTCCGCATTTCTGTTGAAATACTTCCACACCGAAGAGCTGATTTTTTTGGTATTTTCACCAGGCATGTCAGTGGCCATATTCCACCCACGGACAACAGGTGTCTCCCCGGGTGCCTGACTTAAACAAACCACCTCACCATCAGAATCCTCCTGGTCAATTTCCTCCCCAGCGCCAGCAACACCCATATCCTCCTCATCCTGGTGTACTTCAACACTGACATCTTCAATCTGACTATCAGGAACTGGACTGCGGGTGCTCCTTCCAGCACTTGCAGGGGGCGTGCAAATGGTGGAAGGCGCATGCTCTTCACGTCCAGTGTTGGGAAGGTCAGGCATCGCAACCGACACAATTGGACTCTCCTTGTGGATTTGGGATTTCGAAGAACGCACAGTTCTTTGCGGTGCTTTTGCCAGCTTGAGTCTTTTCAGTTTTCTAGCGAGAGGCTGAGTGCTTCCATCCTCATGTGAAGCTGAACCACTAGCCATGAACATAGGCCAGGGCCTCAGCCGTTCCTTGCCACTCCGTGTGGTAAATGGCATATTGGCAAGTTTACGCTTCTCCTCCGACAATTTTATTTTAGGTTTTGGAGTCCTTTTTTTACTGATATTTGGTGTTTTGGATTTGACATGCTCTGTACTATGACATTGGGCATCGGCCTTGGCAGACGACGTTGCTGGCATTTCATCGTCTCGGCCATGACTAGTGGCAGCAGCTTCAGCACGAGGTGGAAGTGGATCTTGATCTTTCCCTAATTTTGGAACCTCAACATTTTTGTTCTCCATATTTTAATAGGCACAACTAAAAGGCACCTCAGGTAAACAATGGAGATGGATGGATACTAGTATACTTATGGATGGACTGCTGAGTGCCGACACAGAGGTAGCTACAGCCGTGGACTAACGTACTGTGTCTGCTGCTAATATAGACTGGATGATTGATAATGAGATGAAATCAATATATATATGTATGTATATATAATATCACTAGTACTGCAGCCGGACAGGTAGATAATATATTTATTAGGTAATGATGACTGATGACGGACCTGCTGGACACTGTCAGCTCAGCAGCACCGCAGACTGCTACAGTAAGCTACTATACTATAGTAGTATGTACAAAGAAGAACGAAAAAAAAAAAACCACGGGTAGGTGGTATACAATTATGGATGGACTGCTGAGTGCCGACACAGAGGTAGCTACAGCCGTGGACTAACGTACTGTGTCTGCTGCTAATATAGACTGGATGATTGATAATGAGATGAAATCAATATATATATATGTATGTATATATAATATCACTAGTACTGCAGCCGGACAGGTAGATAATATATTTATTAGGTAATGATGACTGATGACGGACCTGCTGGACACTGTCAGCTCAGCAGCACCGCAGACTGCTACAGTAAGCTACTATACTCTATAGTAGTATGTACAAAGAAGAAAGAAAAGAATAAAACCACGGGTAGGTGGTATACAATTATGGATGGACTGCCGAGTGCCGACACAGAGGTAGCTACAGCCGTGGACTAACGTACTGTGTCTGCTGCTAATATAGACTGGATGATTGATAATGAGATGAAATCAATATATATATGTATGTATATATAACATCACTAGTACTGCAGCCGGACAGGTAGATAATATATTTATTAGGTAATGATGACTGATGACGGACCTGCTGGACACTGTCAGCTCAGCAGCACCGCAGACTGCTACAGTAAGCTACTATACTATAGTAGTATGTACAAATAAGAACGAAAAAAAAAAAAACCACGGGTAGGTGGTATACAATTATGGATGGACTGCTGAGTGCCGACACAGAGGTAGCTACAGCCGTGGACTAACGTACTGTGTCTGCTGCTAATATAGACTGGATGATTGATAATGAGATGAAATCAATATATATATGTATGTATATATAATATCACTAGTACTGCAGCCGGACAGGTAGATAATATATTTATTAGGTAATGATGACTGATGACGGACCTGCTGGACACTGTCAGCTCAGCAGCACCGCAGACTGCTACAGTAAGCTACTATACTCTATAGTAGTATGTACAAAGAAGAAAGAAAAGAAAAAAACCACGGGTAGGTGGTATACAATTATGGATGGACTGCCGAGTGCCGACACAGAGGTAGCTACAGCCGTGGACTAACGTACTGTGTCTGCTGCTAATATAGACTGGATGATTGATAATGAGATGAAATCAATATATATATGTATGTATATATAATATCACTAGTACTGCAGCCGGACAGGTAGATAATATATTTATTAGGTAATGATGACTGATGACGGACCTGCTGGACATTGTCAGCTCAGCAGCACCGCAGACTGCTACAGTAAGCTACTATACTATAGTAGTATGTACAAAGAAGAACGGCAAAAAAAAAAACCACGGGTAGGTGGTATACAATTATGGATGGACTGCTGAGTGCCGACACAGAGGTAGCTACAGCCGTGGACTAACGTACTGTGTCTGCTGCTAATATAGACTGGATGATTGATAATGAGATGAAATCAATATATATATGTATGTATATATAATATCACTAGTACTGCAGCCGGACAGGTAGATAATATATTTATTAGGTAATGATGACTGATGACGGACCTGCTGGACACTGTCAGCTCAGCACAGCACCGCAGACTGCTACAGTAAGCTACTATAGTAGTATGTATAAAGAAGAATGAAAAAAAAAAAAACCACGGGTAGGTGGTATACAATATTATATATATATATATATATATATATATATATTATATACAATTATATATATATATATATATATATATATATATATTAAACTGGTGGTGATTGATTATTAAACTGGTGGTCACTTCAGGACAGGTCACGTTGCAACTTGCAACTAGTACTCCGAGGCCTAAGCAGACAATCACAAAATATATTATTATACTGGTGGTCAGTGTGGTCACAACAATGGCAGTGTGGCAGTGGCACTGACTCTGGCAGCAAAAGTGTGCACTGTACGTTATATGTACTCCTGAGTCCTGCTCTCAGACTCTAACTGCTCCCCACTGTCAGTGTCTCCCCCACAAGTCAGATAATACACTTACAGTCACACTATCTAATCTATATATCACTTCAGCAAGTAGTATAGTAGTATACAGTAGTACTCCTCCTAATAATGCTCCCCGAAAATACTGTGTCTCTCTCTTCTCTAAACGGAGAGGACGCCAGCCACGTCCTCTCCCTATGACTCTCAATGCACGTGTGAAAATGGCGGCGACGCGTGGCTCCTTATATAGAATCCGAGTCTCGCGATAGAATCCGAGCCTCGCGAGAATCCGACAGCGTGATGATGACGTTCGGGCGCGCTCGGGTTAGCCGAGCAAGGCGGGAAGATCCGAGCCTGCTCGGACCCGTGTAAAAAACCTGAAGTTCGGGCGGGTTCGGATTCAGAGGAACCGAACCCGCTCATCTCTAGTCATTATGTGGCATAATGTGTAATGGGCATTTCAGTGTATGGTATAATGTGTGGTATAACATGTAATGGGCATTACGGTGTGTGTCATAATATGAAATGGGCATTATGGTGTGTGGCATAAAGTCTAATGGGCTTTACGGTGTGTGCCATAAATTGTAATAGGTATTACGGTGTGTAGCATAATGTGTAATGGGCATTACATTGTGTGGCATAAGTTGTAATAGGCATTACAGTAAGTGGCATAGGGTGTAATGGGCATTACCGTGTGTGGAATTACGTGTAATGGGCATTATGGTGTGTGACATAACATGTAACATGTAAAGGGCATTATGGTGTGTGGCATAAGGTGTAATGGGCATTACAGTGTGTGGCATAATGTAGAATGGGCATTATGATGCGTGGCATAATGTGGAATGGACATTATGATATGTGGTATTATGTGTAAGGGGCATTACTATAAGGAGGAAAAATGACAAATAATGTAAACAGCATGAATCAGGGTTTTTTCCTGTGTTTTTGTTTTTCCTGTGTTGTATAAGGGGCTCTACCTGGCGTGATGTGTATAATGGGTATTACTGTGTGGTGTAATGTGACTGACAGACACTACTGTGCGGTGTATTGTGAATTGGTTCTATTATGTGGTCACGCTCCTTCCCCATGAAGCCGTGCCCCTATTTTTGCTGCATGCTTTCGACACGCACTAACCCTGTTTCGAATGGGTGGGGAGGCACCAAAGGCAACTTGCACCCTGGTTGCCACAAGGTCTAGAATAGGCCCTGAATGTGTCAACAGTGGGCATGCAGTGGCAAAGAAAGTACGGACATGTTCTGAGAGTTTAGTATGAAGCTAAGACAAGCATGGTCGATGGAAAGTATAAAACTCAGCCTCCTGTAGAGGTCCAACTTGTAGCAGCTCTGACCCTGGTGTAAGTGTAAAATTTATCCTGATAAATGCACGTGGTTTGCGCATACTTACCGACCTGGCTTCCCCCTCTTCCGGGAGGGGGCAGCTCGGTCGGCGTATAGGGGAGCATGGCCGGGGGAGTGGCTGACAGCGGTGGGCTTGAGGATGCATCATCGTGGCTCCGCCCCGGCTCTACGGTACCAAGGAAACAGGCACTGTAGAGCGGGGGCGGGGCCACGATGATGCGATTCGCATAATCGTCACCCCCCCCCCCCCCTCCGCACTGCCCACTTCCACTAACAGCAGAAGGGGCGTGCATCTAAATCCGGGACACTTGCCTGCCTGGGGCCGAGAGGGTCAACCGATTTTCGAGAGCCTCCCGGTTGTTCCGGGAGGGTAGGTAAGTCTGGGTTGGTGGCACATGGTGAGAAAACATCTGTTTATGCAAAACCTCTAAAACAGATGCAGCAAGTGGTTAAGGGGCACCTAGAGAGATACAATCTGTGTGCTCTTGGCAGCGAAGCCCATACCATCATGCGGGGGTTCCTGATGAAGTACAATGGACTCATTAGACTCCACACTTTGACTCTGGCTGAGCCAATCCTATACTGATGGGATTTTTCCAGTCTGTTTGTTGTGTGGCATCCTGATAGTTGAAACTGTAGAACACATGAAGCAGTGAAAGAATGGAGAAAAGGACCAGTGGAGAAGTTGCTAATGGCAACCAATCAGCTTTGGAGGAAGCCTTTATCAAGTACATTCTATAAAATGTAAGGGAGATGCTGATTGCTTGCCATTGGCTACTTCTCCACTAGCCGGTTTCTCCACTCCTTTCACTGCTTCATGAATAGACCCCATATTGTTTAAGGAATGACTAGGACAAATGGCCACACTTCGAGATATGTTTTGTGGCCTGCAGGAAGTAAAACAGATCAGTGTTGGACTGGATTAATGGAATACTAGGGAACCCTCTGCCTGAAGTCCTGCCTCGTATCCTATGCCTACTGTACATACTGTACATAGCACCCCAGCGGTTTGATGTCAGGTTCCCTAGGACTCCTTAGGCCTTAGGTGGCCAGTTACTGTACACTAGAGATGAGCGCCTGAAATTTTTCGGGTTTTGTGTTTTGGTTTTGGGTTCGGTTCCGCGGCCGTGTTTTGGGTTCGACCGCGTTTTGGCAAAACCTCACCGAATTTTTTTTGTCGGATTCGGGTGTGTTTTGGATTCGGGTGGTTTTTTCAAAAAACCCTAAAAAACATCTTAAAACATTGAATTTGGGGGTCATTTTGATCCCATAGTATTATTAACCTCAATAACCATAATTAACACTCATTTTCAGTCTATTCTGAACACCTTACACCTCACAATATTATTTTTAGTCCTAAAATTTGCACCGAGGTCGCTGGATGACTAAGCTCAGCGACCCTAGTGGCCGACACAAACACCGGGCCCATCTAGGAGTGGCACTGCAGTGTCACGCAGGATGTCCCTTCCAAAAAACCCTCCCCAAACAGCACATGACGCAAAGAAAAAAAGAGGCGCAATGAGGTAGCTGTGTGAGTAAGATTAGCGACCCTAGTGGCCGACACAAACACCGGGCCCATCTAGGAGTGGCACTGCAGTGTCACGCAGGATGTCCCTTCCAAAAAACCCTCCCCAAACAGCACATGACGCAAAGAAAAATAAAAGAAAAAAGAGGTGCAAGATGGAATTGTCCTTGGGCCCTTCCCACCCACCCTTATGTTGTATAAACAAAACAGGACATGCACACTTTAACCAACCCATCATTTCAGTGACAGGGTCTGCCACACGACTGTGACTGAAATGACGGGTTGGTTTGGACCCCCACCAAAAAAGAAGCAATTAATCTCTCCTTGCACAAACTGGCTCTACAGAGGCAAGATGTCCACCTCATCATCATCCTCCGATATATCACCGTGTACATCCCCCTCCTCACAGATTATCAATTCGTCCCCACTGGAATCCACCATGTCAGCTCCCTGTGTACTTTGTGGAGGCAATTGCTGCTGGTCAATGTCTCCGCGGAGGAATTGATTATAATTCATTTTAATGAACATCATCTTCTCCACATTTTCTGGATGTAACCTCGTACGCCGATTGCTGACAAGGTGAGCGGCGGCACTAAACACTCTTTCGGAGTACACACTTGTGGGAGGGCAACTTAGGTAGAATAAAGCCAGTTTGTGCAAGGGCCTCCAAATTGCCTCTTTTTCCTGCCAGTATAAGTACGGACTGTGTGACGTGCCTACTTGGATGCGGTCACTCATATAATCCTCCACCATTCTATCAATGGTGAGAGAATCATATGCAGTGACAGTAGACGACATGTCCGTAATGGTTGTCAGGTCCTTCAGTCCGGACCAGATGTCAGCATCAGCAGTCGCTCCAGACTGCCCTGCATCACCGCCAGCGGGTGGGCTCGGAATTCGGATTTGGGATTTCGAAGAATGCACAGTTCTTTGCTGTGCTGCTTTTGCCAGCTTGAGTCTTTTCATTTTTCTAGCGAGAGGCTGAGTGCTTCCATCCTCATGTGAAGCTGAACCACTAGCCATGAACATAGGCCAGGGCCTCAGCCGTTCCTTGCCACTCCGTGTGGTAAATGGCATATTGGCAAGTTTACGCTTCTCCTCCGACAATTTTATTTTAGGTTTTGGAGTCCTTTTTTTTCTGATATTTGGTGTTTTGGATTTGACATGCTCTGTACTATGACATTGGGCATCGGCCTTGGCAGACGACGTTGCTGGCATTTCATCGTCTCGGCCATGACTAGTGGCAGCAGCTTCAGCACGAGGTGGAAGTGGATCTTGATCTTTCCCTAATTTTGGAACCTCAACTTTTTTGTTCTCCATATTTTATAGGCAGAACTAAAAGGCACCTCAGGTAAACAATGGAGATGGATGGATTGGATACTAGTATACAATTATGGACGGACTGCCACGGTTAGGTGGTATAAAAAAACCACGGTTAGGTGGTATATAATACAATTATGGATGGACGGACTGCCTGCCGAGTTCCGACACAGAGGTAGCCACAGCCGTGAACTACCGCACTGTACACTGGTTGATAAAGAGATAGTAGTATACTCGTAACAACTAGTATGACACTATGACGACGGTATAAAGAATGAAAAAAAAACCACGGTTAGGTGGTATATATTATAATAATAATACAATTATGGATGGACGGACTGCCTGCCGACTGCCGACACAGAGGTAGCCACAGCCGTGAACTACCGCACTGTACACTGGTTGATAAAGAGGTAGTAGTATACTCGTAACAACTAGTATGACACTATGACGACGGTATAAAGAATGAAAAAAAAACCACGGTTAGGTGGTATATATTATAATAATAATACAATTATGGATGGACGGACTGCCTGCCGACTGCCGACACAGAGGTAGCCACAGCCGTGAACTACCGCACTGTACACTGGTTGATAAAGAGATAGTAGTATACTCGTAACAACTAGTATGACACTATGACGACGGTATAAAGAATGAAAAAAAAACCACGGTTAGGTGGTATATATTATAATAATAATACAATTATGGATGGACGGACTGCCTGCCGACTGCCGACACAGAGGTAGCCACAGCCGTGAACTACCGCACTGTACACTGGTTGATAAAGAGATAGTAGTATACTCGTAACAACTAGTATGACACTATGACGACGGTATAAAGAATGAAAAAAAAACCACGGTTAGGTGGTATATATTATAATAATAATACAATTATGGATGGACGGACTGCCTGCCGACTGCCGACACAGAGGTAGCCACAGCCGTGAACTACCGCACTGTACACTGGTTGATAAAGAGATAGTAGTATACTCGTAACAACTAGTATGACACTATGACGACGGTATAAAGAATGAAAAAAAAACCACGGTTAGGTGGTATATATTATAATAAAAATACAATTATGGATGGACTGACTGCCTGCCGACTGCCGACACAGAGGTAGCCACAGCCGTGAACTACCGCACTGTACACTGGTTGATAAAGAGATAGTAGTATACTCGTAACAACTAGTATGACACTATGACGACGGTATAAAGAATGAAAAAAAAACCACGGTTAGGTGGTATATATTATAATAATAATACAATTATGGATGGACGGACTGCCTGCCGACTGCCGACACAGAGGTAGCCACAGCCGTGAACTACCGCACTGTACACTGGTTGATAAAGAGATAGTAGTATACTCGTAACAACTAGTATGACACTATGACGACGGTATAAAGAAAGAAAAAAAAATACCACGGTTAGGTGGTATATATTGTAATACAATTATGGATGGACGGACTGCCTGCCGAGTTCCGACTGCCGACACAGAGGTAGCCACAGCCGTGAACTACCGCACTGTACACTGGTTGATAAAGAGATAGTAGTATACTCGTAACAACTAGTATGACACTATGACGACGGTATAAAGAAAGAAAAAAAAATACCACAGTTAGGTGGTATATATTATAATAATAATACAATTATGGATGGACGGACTGCCTGCCGACTGCCGACACAGAGGTAGCCACAGCCGTGAACTACCGCACTGTACACTGGTTGATAAAGAGATAGTAGTATACTCGTAACAACTAGTATGACACTATGACGGTATAAAGAATGAAAAAAAAACCACGGTTAGGTGGTATATATTATAATAATAATACAATTATGGATGGACGGACTGCCTGCCGACTGCCGACACAGAGGTAGCCACAGCCGTGAACTACCGCACTGTACACTGGTTGATAAAGAGATAGTAGTATACTCGTAACAACTAGTATGACACTATGACGACGGTATAAAGAAAGAAAAAAAAATACCACGGTTAGGTGGTATATATTGTAATACAATTATGGATGGACGGACTGCCTGCCGAGTTCCGACTGCCGACACAGAGGTAGCCACAGCCGTGAACTACCGCACTGTACTGTGTCTGCTGCTAATATAGACTGGTTGATAAAGAGATAGTATACAATACATACAACAATATACTACTATACTGGTGGTCAGGCACTGGTCACCACTAGTCACACTGGCAGTGGCACTCCTGCAGCAAAAGTGTGCACTGTTTAATTTTAAATTAATATAATATTATGTACTCCTGGGGGCTCCTGCTATAACAACCTGCAGTGCTCCCCAGTCTCCCCCACAATTATTATAAGCTTTGCCTTTTATACATTGATGTGCAGCACACTGGGCTGAGCTGAGTGCACACAGACTGAGTCACACTGTGTGACTGGCTGCTGCTGTGTATCGTTTTTTTTCAGGCAGAGAATGGATATAGCAGAGAACGGATATATTATATTAAAATAAATAAAAGTTAACTAACAACAACTGCACTGGTCACTGTGGTAAACTCTGTCTGACTCTGCACAATCTCTCTCTCTCTTCTAATCTAATTTCTAATGGAGAGGACGCCAGCCACGTCCTCTCCCTATCAATCTCAATGCACGTGTGAAAATGGCGGCGACGCGCGGCTCCTTATATAGAATCCGAGTCTCGCGAGAATCCGACAGCGTCATGATGACGTTCGGGCGCGCTCGGGTTAACCGAGCAAGGCGGGAGGATCCGAGTCTGCTCGGACCCGTGAAAAAAACATGAAGTTCGTGCGGGTTCGGTTTCAGAGAAACCGAACCCGCTCATCTCTACTGTACACTGCCTTCTAGGATAATCTGCCCTTGGGAGTACCAGTAACTGTATCAGAATTTTTTTCATGACATCTCTAGGCCAAAAGCTTCTTATTGAGAAATTTAGAAAGAAATATTAAATGAAGTAAATTGTGTTTATATGTCATTTATGTGATGAGGGACAGGATCTACTTCCTTTTGTCCACATATTTATGATCATTTACGATTGGCAGCCACCAGCACTAGTTTTGCCTATTACATTGACCATAAATAACTTGAATTGGTGCTGGATGACCAATCCAAGGCACCTCAAGTTTCCTGAAGCACCCCAGGGTTTGAGAACAACTGAGTTACTGTTTAATATTTCCCAGACTTGAGCAGAATTTTTTCCTTCTACTCAATTATTGTAGTAATTTTGCTAATAATCACAGTATTGGTTAAAGTAGATATTGAAATCTTTATTATTTTTTTAGATTGGTGTTTAATTACATGCTGAATATTTTTAATTGTTTGGGTATTCAAGTTTCTTAGTTATGCAAATTAAATCTCCAGAAATATGATTAATTTTACAGTATGTCGCTAAAACAACAATGTGTATTCATATGCGTATAATAATTTCTGCATAACACCGCCTATAATTAGTGGGTGCATTTCACTTTAGAGACGGTAAGTTTTACGCTTCTGCAGATCATCCCACCTATTTCAATATATGAAATTTCTGCTGTCACTCAGATTCCAGTTTATTGTATTTAGGTTTTTTTTCCCCTGTATGATTGCTGCAGTATGCCATGCACAACAAGCAATACACTGAGTCATACTGTAAATGGCGAGGGCGTATACTTCGAATTGACTCAGACCGTGCCTAGACAGTGCGAATATCCAGAAAAATCAGAGCAGAGTAGATATATCAGTTTATCATGAAAGCCACTGACAATAATTACTAGCCAGTCATATCAGATATATTCCGATGCACTTTTAGTAAATGTGGACATGCACTGTGCATTTTCAGATGTTTCTGCGATGTCGGTCGCAGTGGCCAAAAGTTGCAGGGGGTGAGTCGGCCACATTTTCTGGGCATGCCGAAGCCCATGTCTCCGTTCTTGGATGCAGTTTCACTGGCACGGGTAGTTTGATTTCACTGAAAATCCTGTGCAACCTGAGAGTTACTCATATGCCTAATGGTTGCACAGTTGATCTGATAGCTGTGTCTTAGGATGCAGCATCTGGTGAAAGAAGCAGGCAGTGGCCTAACTCATATCTGTACGCAAGCCCGATGGTTTGCATAAACATATGTTTTTTGGGGGTCTGTGCAGGCGCAAGAGGCGTTCTGAGCATATTGCTCAAAGTTTGTGGGGTGGAGCGGTTGATGGCACCAGGCACCATTCTTTAAAACGAGCATGATGGATCCAGAGTCATCGGCAGTGGCAGATTTCCCACTAGGCACGTGAGGCACGTGCCTAGGGGCGGCACTTGCTGGGGGGAGCGGCACATCAGGCTGATAAGGGCCAGGTGATTCTTTTTTTTCATCTTTATGACTTTTTATGAAAATTGTGGTCCAGGAGTTGGCAGTAGTGAGGCTAGGGCTGCTTTTGTGGTCCCGAGGCATCCGGACTGGCACCCGAAAATGAAGGGGTCAATGATGTGATTGGGAAGGGGGGGGGGGGCAGCCAATAATTAGGTGCCTGACCCCTAAATCCGCCCCTGGTCTTCAGACACAGATTTCCTGGTCATGGGTGTCTGGATCTTAGAGACGCAGCACTCGCTTATCCTAACAGGCGACGTCTATCTCCTACAGACGCTGGGTGTGCAATTCCTTACAATCATGAATCAGCACCTGTGGGCTTCTTTTTACTTAAGACGCCTCGTGCAGCTTTTGCATATTTCTGCTGCATACAAAGACGTCATGACTGTACTATAGCATTAACCCCTGAATCAGGCCCTATGTTTGTGTCATGGTTGAACACTTGATAGTTGGAATGGGTTGATTATAAGAATGTGCACTAGTGTATACAGTACTTCCTGAAATATATCTGTGATATCTCCTACCTTAGGGTCTTATTCAGGTTCGTTAGCTCCCTCCATGTCATAAACTGCGATCGCAGTTTAGGATCTTGCACATGCGCTCACCGGCGCGTGCACATACGCAGAAGTGCTGAAATCGCCAGATAGCGATTTCAGCACTTTTGCGTCTGACCCTGAATTGGGCCTATTGTTGGTTAATTTCTAGAGCTAGCTAATAGTGGGGCAGATGTATTAACCTGGAGAAGACATAAGGAAGTGATAAACCAGTGATATGTGCAAGGTGATAAAGGCACCAGCCAATCAGCTCCAATATGTAAATTAACAGTTAGGATCTGATTGGCTAGTGCCATTATCACCTTGCACATATCACTGGTTTATCACTTCCTTATGCCATCTCCAGGTTAATACATCTGCCCCAGTGTCTTTTAGCACTTTTGGACAAAGCAGAGTGACTTTTTTTCTTTGAAAAAAAAAAAAAGAAAATTATTTATTACCTTCTCTAACACTAGTTAGATACAGTATGTGTTAATGATCATTGTGCACGTTCCCAGAGTCATACACCTCACCCTGTATGCCTACTGTATATTTTTTTAGACTTCTAAATAGAGAGCAAATACTTAAGCTCAACTTTTGTGTCCTTGACTATGCCTCCCGATCTTGGCCCTCATTCCGAGTTGATCGCTAGCTGCCGTTGTTCGCAGCGCAGCGTATGCGGCTCAATGCGCTCAATGTGCACGCGCGTCGTACTTTCACAAAAGCCGATGCAGTTTTACACAAGGTCTAGCGACACTTTTCAGTCGCACTGCTGGCCGCAGAGTGATTGACAGGAAGTGGGTGTTTCTGGGAGGTAACTGAGCGTTTTCAGGGAGTGTGTGTAAAAACGCAGGCGTGTCAGATAAAAACGCAGGAGTGGCTGGAGAAACATAGGTGTGGCTGGCCGAACGCAGGGCATGTTCGTGACGTCAAAACAGGAACTAAATGGTCTGCAGTGATCGCAAGGTAGGAGTAGGTCTCGAGCTACTCAGAAACTGCACAATCTTTTTTAATAACAGCGCTGCGATCCTTTCGTTTGCACTTCTACTAAGCTAAGATACACTCCCAGAGGGCGGCGGCTTAGCATTTGCACGGCTGCTAAAAGCAGCTAGCAAGCGAACAACTCGAATGAGGGCCCATGTTTGTTAGAGATGAGCGCCGGAAATTTTTCGGGTTTTGTGTTTTGGTTTTGGGTTCGGTTCCGCGGCCGTGTTTTGGGTTCGACCGCGTTTTGGCAAAACCTCACCGAATTTTTTTTGTCGGATTCGGGTGTGTTTTGGATTCGGGTGTTTTTTTCAAAAAACCCTAAAAAACAGCTTAAATCATAGAATTTGGGGGTCATTTTGATCCCAAAGTATTATTAACCTCAAAAACCATAATTTCCACTCATTTTCAGTCTATTCTGAATACCTCACACCTCACAATATTATTTTTAGTCCTAAAATTTGCACCGAGGTCGCTGTGTGAGTAAGATAAGCGACCCTAGTGGCCGACACAAACACCGGGCCCATCTAGGAGTGGCACTGCAGTGTCACGCAGGATGTCCCTTCCAAAAAACCCTCCCCAAACAGCACATGACGCAAAGAAAAAAAGAGGCGCAATGAGGTAGCTGTGTGAGTAAGATAAGCGACCCTAGTGGCCGACACAAACACCGGGCCCATCTAGGAGTGGCACTGCAGTGTCACGCAGGATGTCCCTTCCAAAAAACCCTCCCCAAACAGCACATGACGCAAAGAAAAAAAGAGGCGCAATGAGGTAGCTGACTGTGTGAGTAAGATAAGCGACCCTAGTGGCCAACACAAACACCGGGCCCATCTAGGAGTGGCACTGCAGTGTCACGCAGGATGTCCCTTCCAAAAAACCCTCCCCAAACAGCACATGACGCAAAGAAAAAAAGAGGCGCAATGAGGTAGCTGACTGTGTGAGTAAGATAAGCGACCCTAGTGGCCAACACAAACACCGGGCCCATCTAGGAGTGGCACTGCAGTGTCACGCAGGATGTCCCTTCCAAAAAACCCTCCCCAAACAGCACATGACGCAAAGAAAAAAAGAGGCGCAATGAGGTAGCTGACTGTGTGAGTAAGATAAGCGACCCTAGTGGCCAACACAAACACCGGGCCCATCTAGGAGTGGCACTGCAGTGTCACGCAGGATGTCCCTTCCAAAAAACCCTCCCCAAACAGCACATGACGCAAAGAAAAAAAGAGGCGCAATGAGGTAGCTGACTGTGTGAGTAAGATAAGCGACCCTAGCGGCCGACACAAACACCGGGCCCATCTAGGAGTGGCACTGCAGTGTCACGCAGGATGTCCCTTCCAAAAAACCCTCCCCAAACAGCACATGACGCAAAGAAAAAAAAAGGTGCAATGAGGTAGCTGACTGTGTGAGTAAGATAAGCGACCCTAGTGGCCGACACAAACACCGGGCCCATCTAGGAGTGGCACTGCAGTGTCACGCAGGATGTCCCTTCCAAAAAACCCTCCCCAAACAGCACATGACGCAAAGAAAAATAAAAGAAAAAAGAGGTGCAAGATGGAATTGTCCTTGGGCCCTCCCACCCACCCTTATGTTGTATAAACAAAACAGGACATGCACACTTTAACCAACCCATCATTTCAGTGACAGGGTCTGCCACACGACTGTGACTGATATGACGGGTTGGTTTGGACCCCCCCCAAAAAAGAAGCAATTAATCTCTCCTTGCGCAAACTGGCTCTACAGAGGCAAGATGTCCACCTCATCATCATCCTCCGATATATCACCGTGTACATCCCCCTCCTCACAGATTATCAATTCGTCCCCACTGGAATCCACCATCTCAGCTCCCTGTGTACTTTGTGGAGGCAATTGCTGCTGGTCAATGTCTCCGCGGAGGAATTGATTATAATTCATTTTAATGAACATCATCTTCTCCACATTTTCTGGATGTAACCTCGTACGCCGATTGCTGACAAGGTGAGCGGCGGCACTAAACACTCTTTCGGAGTACACACTTGTGGGAGGGCAACTTAGGTAGAATAAAGCCAGTTTGTGCAAGGGCCTCCAAATTGCCTCTTTTTCCTGCCAGTATAAGTACGGACTGTGTGACGTGCCTACTTGGATGCGGTCACTCATATAATCCTCCACCATTCTTTCAATGGTGAGAGAATCATATGCAGTGACAGTAGACGACATGTCCGTAATCGTTGTCAGGTCCTTCAGTCCGGACCAGATGTCAGCATCAGCAGTCGCTCCAGACTGCCCTGCATCACCGCCAGCGGGTGGGCTCGGAATTCTGAGCCTTTTCCTCGCACCCCCAGTTGCGGGAGAATGTGAAGGAGGAGATGTTGACAGGTCGCGTTCCGCTTGACTTGACAATTTTCTCACCAGCAGGTCTTTCAACCCCAGCAGACTTGTGTCTGCCGGAAAGAGAGATCCAAGGTAGGCTTTAAATCTAGGATCGAGCATGGTGGCCAAAATGTAGTGCTCTGATTTCAACAGATTGACCACCCGTGAATCCTTGTTAAGCGAATTAAGGGCTCCATCCACAAGTCCCACATGCCTAGCGGAATCGCTCCGTGTTAGCTCCTCCTTCAATGTCTCCAGCTTCTTCTGCAAAAGCCTGATGAGGGGAATGACCTGACTCAGGCTGGCAGTGTCTGAACTGACTTCACGTGTGGCAAGTTCAAAGGGCATCAGAACCTTGCACAACGTTGAAATCATTCTCCACTGCGCTTGAGACAGGTGCATTCCACCTCCTATATCGTGCTCAATTGTATAGGCTTGAATGGCCTTTTGCTGCTCCTCCAACCTCTGAAGCATATAGAGGGTTGAATTCAACCTCGTTACCACTTCTTGCTTCAGATGATGGCAGGGCAGGTTCAGTAGTTTTTGGTGGTGCTCCAGTCTTCTGTACGTGGTGCCTGTACGCCGAAAGTGTCCCGCAATTCTTCTGGCCACCGACAGCATCTCTTGCACGCCCCTGTCGTTTTTTAAAAAATTCTGCACCACCAAATTCAAGGTATGTGCAAAACATGGGACGTGCTGGAATTTGCCCATATTTAATGCACACACAATATTGCTGGCGTTGTCCGATGCCACAAATCCACAGGAGAGTCCAATTGGGGTAAGCCATTCCGCGATGATCTTCCTCAGTTGCCGTAAGAGGTTTTCAGCTGTGTGCGTATTCTGGAAACCGGTGATACAAAGCGTAGCCTGCCTAGGAAAGAGTTGGCGTTTGCGAGATGCTGCTACTGGTGCCGCCGCTGCTGTTCTTGCGGCGGGAGTCCATACATCTACCCAGTGGGCTGTCACAGTCATATAGTCCTGACCCTGCCCTGCTCCACTTGTCCACATGTCCGTGGTTAAGTGGACATTGGGTACAGCTGCATTTTTTAGGACACTGGTGACTCTTTTTCTGAGGTCTGTGTACATTTTCGGTATCGCCTGCCTAGAGAAATGGAACCTAGATGGTATTTGGTACCGGGGACACAGTACCTCCAACAAGTCTCTAGTTGGCTCTGCAGTAATGATGGATACCGGAACCACGTTTCTCACCACCCAGGATGCCAAGGCCTCAGTTATCCGCTTTGCAGTAGGATGACTGCTGTGATATTTCATCTTCCTCGCAAAGGACTGTTGGACAGTCAATTGCTTGGTGGAAGTAGTAAAAGTGGTCTTACGACTTCCCCTCTGGGATGACCATCGACTCCCAGCAGCAACAACAGCAGCGCCAGCAGCAGTAGGCGTTACACGCAAGGATGCATCGGAGGAATCCCAGGCAGGAGAGGAATCATCAGAATTGCCAGTGACATGGCCTGCAGGACTATTGGCATTCCTGGGGAAGGAGGAAATTGACACTGAGGGAGTTGGTGGGGTGGTTTGCGTGAGCTTGGTTACAAGAGGAAGGGATTTACTGGTCAGTGGACTGCTTCCGCTGTCGGCCAAAGTTTTTGAACTTGTCACTGACTTATTATGAATGCGCTGCAGGTGACGTATAAGGGAGGATGTTCCGAGGTGGTTAACGTCCTTACCCCTACTTATTACAGCTTGACAAAGGGAACACACGGCTTGACAAATGTTGTCCGCATTTCTGGTGAAATACTTCCACACCGAAGAGCTGATTTTTTTGGTATTTTCACCAGGCATGTCAACGGCCATATTCCTCCCACGGACAACAGGTGTCTCCCCGGGTGCCTGACTTAAACAAACCACCTCACCATCAGAATCCTCCTGGTCAATTTCCTCCCCAGCGCCAGCAACACCCATATCCTCCTCATCCTGGTGTACTTCAACACTGACATCTTCAATCTGACTATCAGGAACTGGACTGCGGGTGCTCCTTCCAGCACTTGCAGGGGGCGTGCAAATGGTGGAAGGCGCATGCTCTTCACGTCCAGTGTTGGGAAGGTCAGGCATCGCAACCGACACAATTGGACTCTCCTTGTGGATTTGGGATTTCGAAGAACGCACAGTTCTTTGCTGTGCTTTTTCCAGCTTGAGTCTTTTCATTTTTCTAGCGAGAGGCTGAGTGCTTCCATCCTCATGTGAAGCTGAACCACTAGCCATGAACATAGGCCAGGGCCTCAGCCGTTCCTTGCCACTCCGTGTGGTAAATGGCATATTGGCAAGTTTACGCTTCTCCTCCGACAATTTTATTTTAGGTTTTGGAGTCCTTTTTTTACTGATATTTGGTGTTTTGGATTTGACATGCTCTGTACTATGACATTGGGCATCGGCCTTGGCAGACGACGTTGCTGGCATTTCATCGTCTCGGCCATGACTAGTGGCAGCAGCTTCAGCACGAGGTGGAAGTGGATCTTGATCTTTCCCTAATTTTGGAACCTCAACATTTTTGTTCTCCATATTTTAATAGGCACAACTAAAAGGCACCTCAGGTAAACAATGGAGATGGATGGATACTAGTATACAATTATGGATGGACTGCCGAGTGCCGACACAGAGGTAGCTACAGCCGTGGACTACCGTACTGTACTGTGTCTGCTGCTAATATAGACTGGATGATAATGAGATGTAGTATGTATAAAGAAGAAAGAAAAAAAAACCACGGGTAGGTGGTATACAATTATGGACGGACTGCCGAGTGCCGACACAGAGGTAGCTACAGCCGTGGACTACCGTACTGTACTGTGTCTGCTGCTAATATAGACTGGTTGATAATGAGATGTAGTATGTATAAAGAAGAAAGAAAAAAAAACCACGGGTAGGTGGTATACAATTATGGATGGACTGCCGAGTGCCGACACAGAGGTAGCTACAGCCGTGGACTACCATACTGTACTGTGTCTGCTGCTAATATAGACTGGATGATAATGAGATGTAGTATGTATAAAGAAGAAAGAAAAAAAAAACCACGGGTAGGTGGTATACAATTATGGACTGACTGCCGAGTGCCGACACAGAGGTAGCTACAGCCGTGGACTACCGTACTGTACTGTGTCTGCTGCTAATATAGACTGGATGATAATGAGATGTAGTATGTATAAAGAAGAAAGAAAAAAAAAACCACTGGTAGGTGGTATACAATTATGGACGGACTGCCGAGTGCCGACACAGAGGTAGCTACAGCCGTGGACTACCGTACTGTACTGTGTCTGCTGCTAATATAGACTGGATGATAATGAGATGTAGTATGTATAAAGAAGAAAGAAAAAAAAAACACGGGTAGGTGGTACACAATTATGGACGGACTGCCGAGTGCCGACACAGAGGTAGCTACAGCCGTGGACTACCGTACTGTACTGTGTCTGCTGCTAATATAGACTGGTTGATAATGAGATGTAGTATGTATAAAGAAGAAAGAAAAAAAAACCACGGGTAGGTGGTATACAATTATGGATGGACTGCCGAGTGCCGACACAGAGGTAGCTACAGCCGTGGACTACCGTACTGTACTGTGTCTGCTGCTAATATAGACTGGATGATAATGAGATGTAGTATGTATAAAGAAGAAAGAAAAAAAAACCACGGGTAGGTGGTATACAATTATGGATGGACTGCCGAGTGCCAACACAGAGGTAGCTACAGCCGTGGACTACCGTACTGTACTGTGTCTGCTGCTAATATAGACTGGATGATAATGAGATGTAGTATGTATAAAGAAGAAAGAAAAAAAAACCACGGGTAGGTGGTATACAATTATGGAC
This sequence comes from Pseudophryne corroboree, assembly GCF_028390025.1. Taxonomy (NCBI): domain Eukaryota; kingdom Metazoa; phylum Chordata; class Amphibia; order Anura; family Myobatrachidae; genus Pseudophryne; species Pseudophryne corroboree. The sequence goes on along the minus strand of NC_086453.1, from coordinate 92,804,807 downwards.
GGACTGCCGAGTGCCGACACAGAGGTAGCTACAGCCGTGGACTACCGTACTGTACTGTGTCTGCTGCTAATATAGACTGGTTGATAATGAGATGTAGTATGTATAAAGAAGAAAGAAAAAAAACCACGGGTAGGTGGTATACAATTATGGATGGACTGCCGAGTGCCGACACAGAGGTAGCTACAGCCGTGGACTACCGTACTGTACTGTGTCTGCTGCTAATATAGACTGGATGATAATGAGATGTAGTATGTATAAAGAAGAAAGAAAAAAAAACCACGGGTAGGTGGTATACAATTATGGATGGACTGCCGAGTGCCGACACAGAGGTAGCTACAGCCGTGGACTACCGTACTGTACTGTGTCTGCTGCTAATATAGACTGGATGATAATGAGATGTAGTATGTATAAAGAAGAAAGAAAAAAAAACCACGGGTAGGTGGTATACAATTATGGACGGACTGCCGAGTGCCGACACAGAGGTAGCTACAGCCGTGGACTACCGTACTGTACTGTGTCTGCTGCTAATATAGACTGGATGATAATGAGATGTAGTATGTATAAAGAAGAAAGAAAAGAAAAACACGGGTAGGTGGTATACAATTATGGACGGACTGCCGAGTGCCGACACAGAGGTAGCTACAGCCGTGGACTACCGTACTGTACTGTGTCTGCTGCTAATATAGACTGGTTGATAATGAGATGTAGTATGTATAAAGAAGAAAGAAAAAAAAACCACGGGTAGGTGGTATACAATTATGGATGGACTGCCGAGTGCCGACACAGAGGTAGCTACAGCCGTGGACTACCGTACTGTACTGTGTCTGCTGCTAATATAGACTGGATGATAATGAGATGTAGTATGTATAAAGAAGAAAAAAAAAAACACGGGTAGGTGGTATACAATTATGGATGGACTGCCGAGTGCCGACACAGAGGTAGCTACAGCCGTGGACTACCGTACTGTACTGTGTCTGCTGCTAATATAGACTGGATGATAATGAGATGTAGTATGTATAAAGAAGAAAGAAAAGAAAAACACGGGTAGGTGGTATACAATTATGGACGGACTGCCGAGTGCCGACACAGAGGTAGCTACAGCCGTGGACTACCGTACTGTACTGTGTCTGCTGCTAATATAGACTGGTTGATAATGAGATGTAGTATGTATAAAGAAGAAAGAAAAAAAAACCACGGGTAGGTGGTATACAATTATGGATGGACTGCCGAGTGCCGACACAGAGGTAGCTACAGCCGTGGACTACCGTACTGTACTGTGTCTGCTGCTAATATAGACTGGATGATAATGAGATGTAGTATGTATAAAGAAGAAAAAAAAACACGGGTAGGTGGTATACAATTATGGATGGACTGCCGAGTGCCGACACAGAGGTAGCTACAGCCGTGGACTACCGTACTGTACTGTGTCTGCTGCTAATATAGACTTGATGATAATGAGATGTAGTATGTATAAAGAAGAAAGAAAAAAAAAACCACGGGTAGGTGGTATACAATTATGGATGGACTGCCGAGTGCCGACACAGAGGTAGCTACAGCCGTGAACTACCGTACTGTGTCTGCTGCGACTGGATGATAAATAATGATATAAAAAATATATATATATCACTACTGCAGCCGGACAGGTATATATTATATAATGACGGACCTGCTGGACACTGTCTGTCAGCAGAATGAGTTTTTTATAGAATAAAAAAACACCACACAAGTCACACGACGAGTGTTTAACTTTTTCAGGCAATCACAATATAGTATACTATACTGGTGGTCAGTGTGGTCAGGTCACTGGTCAGTCACACTGGCAGTGGCACTCCTGCAGCAAAAGTGTGCACTGTTTAATTTTAATAATATGTATGTACTCCTGGCTCCTGCTATAACCTATAACTGCTCCCCAGTCTCCCCCACAATTAAGCTGTGTGAGCACAGTCAGATATTATACATAGATGATGCAGCACACTGGGCTGAGCACAGATATGGTATGTGACTGAGTCACTGTGTATCGTTTTTTTCAGGCAGAGAACGGATTATATTAAATAAAACTGCACTGGTGGTCACTGGTCAGTGGTCAGTCACTAGTAAACTCTGCACTCTCTAGTACTCCTAAACTCCAGTAAATCAAGTGTCTCTGTCTCAATCTCACTCTCTCTCTTCTAATGTAAATGGAGAGGACGCCAGCCACGTCCTCTCCCTATCAATCTCAATGCACGTGTGAAAATGGCGGCGACGCGCGGCTCCTTATATAGAATCCGAGTCTCGCGATAGAATCCGAGCCTCGCGAGAATCCGACAGCGTCATGATGACGTTCGGGCGCGCTCGGGTTAACCGAGCAAGGCGGGAAGATCCGAGTCGCTCGGATCCGTGTAAAAAAAGCTGAAGTTCGGGCGGGTTCGGATTCCGAGGAACCGAACCCGCTCATCTCTAATGTTTGTACAGAGTCACAGATCAGATTTAGACATACGGCAGCAAAAACACAAGGGGAGTTACTGAAGGGCAACTGGGAGTGGTTAAGAAAGATAGACAACAATGTTGCATTTAATCGGAGTGTTGCAGGCAGGGCCGGACTGGCCATCTGGCACTTCTGGCAAATGCCAGAAGGGCCTATGGCCATGTGGGCCGGTCCAGCGCTCACTGAGACACGCTGCCGCTCAGTCCGGCGGCAGCGCGTCTCAGCTGTCAGGGGAGGAGAGCGCGCCTGCGCCGCTATGTCTGGCGGCGTATAGTGGACTTCAAACCAGCCGCCGGTTTGTGAGCCAATCAGAGCTCGCGGACCGGCAGCCAATCAGAAGCCGGCAGTCCGCGAGCTCTGATTGGCTCACGAACCGGCGGCTGGTTTGAACGAAGTCCGCTATACGCCGCAGCGCCATACACAGCCGCGCTGGCGGGCGCTCTCCTCTCCTGACTCACCCGTCCCTCACAGCCGGAGCCCGGAGGAGGAGCAGCAGCAGCAGCAGTGCAGCAGCGGTAAGCAGCTGCAGCACTGGCTGCTGTGGGGGCAATTGTATACCTGGCACTGTGGGGGCAATTGGCTGGCACTGTGGGGCATTTGCATACCTGGCACTGTGGGGGCAATTGTTTACCTGGCACTGTGGGGGCATTTGTATACCTGTCAGGTATACAATTGCCCCCACAGTGTCAGATCCACAATTGCCCCCACAGTGTCAGGTATTACCTGACACTGTGGGGGCAATTGTGGATCTGACACTGTGGGGGCAATTGTGGATCTGGCACTGTGGGGGCATTTGTATACCTGGCACTGTGGGGGCATTTGTGGATCTGGCACTGTGGGGGCATTTGTGGATCTGGCACTGTGGGGGCATTTGTGGATCTGGCACTGTAGGGGCATTTGTATACCTGGCACTGTGGGGGCATTTGTATACCTGGCACTGTGGGGGCATTTGTATACCTGGCACTGTGGGGGCAATTGTGGATCTGGCACTGCACTATTGGGGGCATATAATGTAAATTTCGGCTCATACCGGGTGCTATAATGTAAATTTCGGCTCATACCGGGTGCTATAATGTGAATTTTGGCTCATACTGTGTGGTATAATGTGAAAGAGGCACCAGTACTAGATAGTAGTGATGAGCGGGTTCAGATCCTCGGAATCCGACGCGCCCGAACTCCACCTTTTTTTTACACGGGTCCGAGCGACTCGGATCCTCCCGCCTTGCTCGGTTAACCCGAGCGCGCCCGAACGTCATCATCCCGCTGTCGGATTCTCGCGAGACTCGGATTCTATATAAGGAGCCGCGCGTCGCCGCCATTTTCACACGTGCATTGAGATTGATAGGGAGAGGACGTGGCTGGCGTCCTCTCCGAGTCTGTTGTTTTATATTAGAACTTAGTTAGTTATAATTGTGGGGAGGATTGGGGACGGGGAGCAGCTGTTAGGGAGTACAGTGCAGGGTTTTGAGTTTAATCCGTTGTTTCTCTGCCTGAAAAAAAACGCTCCACCATATCTGTGCTCACTCAGTGTGCTGCACTGCTGCATGATATATCTGTGCTGAGTGCACTGCTCACACTGCCTAATTGTGGGGACTGGGGAGCAGTTATAGCAGGAGTACAGTGCACAGTTTTGCTGACAGTGACCACCAGTCCAGTATACGTTTGTCTGCCTGAAAAACACTGTGGTATTTTTTTTTTCTTTCTTCATGCTAGTTTGTTTAGCAGTCTGCTGACACTGCAGTGTCCACCAGGTCCGTTATACAGTATATTATATATATAATTAAGCACTAAGCAGCAGTACGGTAGGCCACGGCTGTACCTACCTCTGTGTCGACTCGTCACTCGTCGTCCATAAATATAAGTAATACTATCCATCCATCTACATTGTATACCTGTGGTGTTTTTTTTTTCTTTCTTCATACTAGTTTAGCAGTCTGCTGCTGACACTGTCCACCAGGTCCGTTATACAGTATATTATATTTATATATAAGCACTAAGGAGCAGTACGGTAGGCCACGGCTGTACCTACCTCTGTGTCGTCACTCGTCCATAAGTATAAGTAATACTATACTATCCATCCATCTACATTGTATACCTGTGGTGGGTTTTTTTTCTTTCTTAATACTAGTTTAGCAGTCTGCTGACACTGTCCACCAGGTCCGTTATACAGTATATTATATTTATATATAAGCACTAAGCAGCAGTACGGTAGGCCACGGCTGTACCTACCTCTGTGTCGTCAGTGCACTCGTCGTCCATAAGTATAAGTAATACTATACTATCCATCCATCTACATTGTATACCTGTGGTGGTTTTTTTTTCTTTCTTCATACTAGTTTAGCAGTCTGCTGACACTGTCCACCAGGTCCGTTATACAGTATATTATATTTATATATAAGCACTAAGCAGCAGTACGGTAGGCCACGGCTGTACCTACCTCTGTGTCGTCACTCGTCGTCCATAAGTATAAGTAATACTATACTATCCATCCATCTACATTGTATACCTGTGGTGTTTTTTTTTTCTTTCTTCATACTAGTTTAGCAGTCTGCTGCTGACACTGTCCACCAGGTCCGTTATACAGTATATTATATTTATATATAAGCACTAAGCAGCAGTACGGTAGGCCACGGCTGTACCTACCTCTGTGTCGTCACTCGTCATCCATAAGTATAAGTAATACTATACTATCCATCCATCTACATTGTATACCTGTGGTGTTTTTTTTTTCTTTCTTCATACTAGTTTAGCAGTCTGCTGCTGACACTGTCCACCAGGTCCGTTATACAGTATATTATATTTATATATAAGCACTAAGCAGCAGTACGGTAGGCCACGGCTGTACCTACCTCTGTGTCGTCACTCGTCGTCCATAAGTATAAGTAATACTATACTATCCATCCATCTACATTGTATACCTGTGGTGGCTTTTAGTTGTGCGCAAAATATGGAGAACAAAAATGTGGAGGTTAAAAAAATAGGGAAAGATCAAGATCCACTTCCACCTCGTGCTGAAGCTGCTGCCACTAGTCATGGCCGAGACGATGAAATGCCATCAACGTCGTCTGCCAAGGCCGATGCCCAATGTCATAGTACAGAGCATGTAAAATCCATAACACAAAAGATCAGTAAAAAAATGACCCAAAAATAAAAATTCAAAGCGTCTGAGGAGAAGCGTAAACTTGCCAATATGCCATTTACGACACGGAGTGGCAAGGAACGGCTGAGGCCCTGGCCTATGTTCATGGCTAGTGGTTCAGCTTCACCTGAGGATGGAAGCACTCATCCTCTCGCTAGAAAAAAGAAAAGACTTGCGGCAAAAGCACAGCAAAGAACTGTGCATTCTTCGAAATCACAAATCCCAAAGGAGAGTCCAATTGTGTCGGTTGCGATGCCTGACCTTCCCAACACTGGACGGGAAGAGTTTGCGCCTTCCACCATTTGCACGCCCCCTGCAAGTGTTGAAAGGAGCACCCGCAGTCCAGTTCCTGATAGTGAAATTGAAGATGTCAGTGTTGAAGTACACCAGGATGAGGATATGGCTGTTGCTGGCGCTGGGGAGGAAATTGACAAGGAGGATTCTGATGGTGAGGTGGTTTGTTTAAGTCAGGCACCCGGGGAGACACCTGTTGTCCGTGGGAGGAATATGGCCATTGACATGCCTGGTGAAAATACCCAAAAAATCAGCTCTTCAGTGTGGAAGTATTTCAGCAGAAATGCGGACAACAGGTGTCAAGCCGTGTGTTGCCTTTGTCAAGCTGTAATAAGTAGGGGTAAGGACGTTAACCACCTCGGAACATCCTCCCTTATACGTCACCTGCAGCGCATTCATAATAAGTCAGTGACAAGTTCAAAAACTTTGGGCGACAGCGGAAGCAGTCCACTGACCAGTAAATCCCTTCCTCTTGTAACCAAGCTCGCGCAAACCACACCACCAACTCCCTCAGTGTCAATTTCCTCCTTACCCAGGAAAGCCAATAGTCCTGCAGGCCATGTCACTGGCAAGTCTGACGAGTCCTCTCCTGCCTGGGATTCCTCCAATGCATCCTTGAGTGTAACGCCTACTGCTGCTGGCGCTGCTGTTGTTGCTGCTGGGAGTCGATCGTCATCCCAGAGGGGAAGTCGGAAGACCACTTGTACTACTTCCAGTAAGCAATTGACTGTCCAACAGTCCTTTGCGAGGAAGATGAAATATCACAGCAGTCATCCTGTTGCAAAGCGGATAACTGAGGCCTTGACAACTATGTTGGTGTTAGACGTGCGTCCGGTATCCGCCGTTAGTTCACAGGGAACTAGACAATTTCTTGAGGTAGTGTGCCCCCGTTACCAAATACCATCTAGGTTCCACTTCTCTAGGCAGGCGATACCGAGAATGTACACGGACGTCAGAAAAAGACTCACCAGTGTCCTAAAAAATGCAGTTGTACCCAATGTCCACTTAACCACGGACATGTGGACAAGTGGAGCAGGGCAGACTCAGGACTACATGACTGTGACAGCCCACTTGGTAGATGTATTGCCTCCCGCTGCAAGAACAGCAGCGGCGGCACCAGTAGCAGCATCTCGCAAACGCCAACTCGTTCCTAGGCAGGCTACGCTTTGTATCACCGCTTTCCAGAATAGGCACACAGCTGAAAACCTCTTACGGCAACTGAGGAAGATCATCGCAGAATGGCTTACCCCAATTGGACTCTCCTGGGGATTTGTGACATCGGACAATGCCAGCAATATTGTGAGTGCATTACATCTGGGCAAATTCCAGCACGTCCCATGTTTTGCACATACCTTGAATTTGGTGGTGCAGAATTATTTAAAAAATGACAGGGGCGTGCAAGAGATGCTGTCGGTGGCCAGAAGAATTGTGGGCCACTTTCGGCGTACAGGCACCGCGTACAGAAGACTGGAGCACCACCAAAAACTACTGAACCTGCCCTGCCATCATCTGAAGCAAGAGGTGTGGTAACGAGGTGGAATTCAACCCTCTATATGCTTCAGAGGATGGAGGAGCAGCAAAAGGCCATTCAAGCCTATACATCTGGCCATGATATAGGCAAAGGAGGTGGAATGCACCTGTCTCAAGCGCAGTGGAGAATGATTTCAACGTTGTGCAAGGTTCTGCAACCTTTTGAACTTGCCACACGTGAAGTCAGTTCAGACACTGCCAGCCTGAGTCAGGTCATTCCCCTCATCAGGCTTTTGCAGAAGAAGCTGGAGGCATTGAAGGAGGAGCTAAAACAGAGCGATTCCGCTAGGCATGTGGGACTTGTGGATGGAGCCCTTCATTCGCTTAACCAGGATTCACGTGTGGTCAATCTGTTGAAATCAGAGCACTACATTTTGGCCACCGTGCTCGATCCTAGATTTAAAACCTACCTTGGATCTCTCTTTACGGCAGACACAAGTCTGCAGAGGTTCAAAGACCTGCTGGTGACAAAATTGTCAAGTCAAGCGGAACGCGACCCGTCAACATCTCCTCCTTCACATTCTCCCGCAACTGGGGGTGCGAGGAAAAGGCTACGAATTCCGAGCCCACCCGCTGGCGGTGATGCAGGGCAGTCTGGAGCGACTGCTGATGCTGACATCTGGTCCGGACTGAAGGACCTGCCAACGATTACTGACAAGTCGTCTACTGTCACTGCATATGATTCTCTCACCATTGAAAGAATAGTGGAGGATTATATGAGTGACCGCATCCAAGTAGGCACGTCAGACAGTCCGTACGTATACTGGCAGGAAAAAGAGGCAATTTGGAGGCCCTTGCACAAACTGGCTTTATTCTACCTAAGTTGCCCTCCCTCCAGTGTGTACTCCGAAAGAGTGTTTAGTGCCGCCGCTCACCTTGTCAGCAATCGGCGTACGAGGTTACTTCCAGAAAATGTGGAGAAGATGATGTTCATTAAAATGAATTATAATCAATTCCTCCATGGAGACATTCACCAGCAGCAATTGCCTCCAGAAAGTACACGAGGACCTGAGATGGTGGATTCCAGTGGGGACAAATTAATAATCTGTGAGGAGGGGGATGTACACAGTGAAAGGGGTGATGAATCGGACGATGATGATGAGGTGGACATCTTGCCTCCGTATAGCCAGTTTGTGCAAGGAGAGATTGATTGCTTCTTTTTTGGTGGGGGCCCAAACCAATTAGTCATTTCAGTCACAGTCGTGTGGCAGACCTTGTCGCTGAAATGATGGGTTCGTTAAAGTGTACATGTCCTGTTTTTACAACATAAGGGTGGGTGGGAGGGCCCAAGGACAATTCCATCTTGCACCTCTTTTTTCTTTCATTTTTCTTTGCGTCATGTGCTGTTTGTGGAGTTTTTTTTTTAAGGGCCATCCTGCGTGACACTGCAGTGCCACTCCTAGATGGGCCAGGTGTTTGTGTCGGCCACTAGGGTCGCTTAGCTTAGTCACACAGCTACCTCATTGCGCCTCTTTTTTTCTTTGCGTCATGTGCTGTTTGGGGAGTATTTTTTTGAAGGGACATCCTGCGTGACACTGCAGTGCCACTCCTAGATGGGCCAGGTGTTTGTGTCGGCCACTAGGGTCGCTTAGCTTAGCCATCCAGCGACCTCGGTGCAAATTTTAGGACTAAAAATAATATTGTGAGGTGTGAGGTGTTCAGAATAGACTGAAAATTAGTGGAAATTATGGTTATTGAGGTTAATAATACTATGGGATCAAAATGACCCCCAAATTCTATGATTTAAGCTGTTTTTTAGGGTCTTTTGAAAAAAACACCCGAATCCAAAACACACCCGAATCCGACAAAAAAAATTCGGTGAGGTTTTGCCAAAACGCGTCCGAACCCAAAACACGGCCACGGAACCGAACCCAAAACCAAAACACAAAACCCGAAAAATTTCAGGTGCACATCACTAGTATAAGGGGTCCTACTATTGTGGTGCATAATGCGTATAAGGGGTGTATGGTGTGGTAAACTACACTGAAGGCCACGCCCCCTTTTGAGTGGCCACGCCCCCTTTCCCGGAGCGCGCGCGCTTAATTACAAACTTCACATTTCCATACCCCCACTTAAAAATTTCCACTTCAACCACTGGTTGTGTGTATTTTAATAGAGAATGATGTACACTTGTATGTTGTTAGAATATTAATTATATTTGTAAGAGCATAGACTAATAAGTGGGAGGAGTCAGGAATAGTAAGGGGAGGAGTCACAGAGGTGGGCCTGTGTGCTTAAAAAATGCCAGGGCCTATTTTTAGTCCCAGTCCGGCCCTGGTTGCAGGTGTGTCACAGGCATGGTGTTTAAAGTGGTTTGGTACAAATATGCTGGACAACTCACATAGGAGGGCATAATCAGATGGAGAAACAGCATAGGCCTGTTGTGTCGATGGTGCAAACAATTGTGGCATCTAAAGGCGCACCAATGGTATTTTAGCATCTACGGACGCTGTGAATGGTTGTCTCAGTCTTTGCACATGTAATACCCTACTATACAGGTACAGAGGTGCGCTTGAACTCTCGTATCCGACAATTCCTCTTTTGCAGCATCCGCTGCAAGCACACTATGATAGAGAGGCAAATGACTTAACTCCCCCTTTATAAGCAGACACAGATCCACACGTTGAAGCAGTCCAACTCAATTTTATTGTTTCCAGCGAAACAAGGTAGAATTGACAATTATTTGGGTACAACAGAATCGTACATAACACTTAAGAATGAGGTACAGCTTGGAAAAGAAGCACTAGAATAACAACAATATAATCACTATAGTAACAATGACTAATGGCTAGTATTCATAAAACTCTGTCACTGGTAACCAGCCTAAGCAGCTGAGAAGCAGACAGGTGAGATAATGACATAGGTTGGTTTTAGCATAATATTCTCAGTCACAGAATACCAGCGGTAGCAGTAGGGTAGCAAACAGGTGAAATATGAAGCAGGTAGCAGACAGGTGAAGCGATAACACAGGCTGGCTTTAGCTTTAATGATGGTCACGGAATACCAGCTGTAACAGTGGGGTAGCAAACAGGTGAAATATGGAGCAGGCGGACTTTGCCTTTGCACACTCAGTCGCGGATAACCAGCATTAGCAGATAGGTAGCAGACAGGTGAAGCAATAATACAGGCTGGCTTTGATTAACTCAGTCACAGAATATCAGCGGTAGCAGTAGGGTAGTATTGGCAAACAGGTGAAATATGAAGCAGGTAGCAGACAGCTGAAGTGATAACATGGGCTGGTTTCAGCTTTAATAACTCAGTCACAGAATACCAGCTGTAGCAGTAACAACCTTCACCAGTTCATCCTATGACTATAATCATTTTTAATAAACCCTTTTTAATAAACCTGACTGCATCAGCTGAGTCACTTAAGCATAAATACATCAACAACAAATAGAATGCCCATGAAGTCTTATGCCTAGAGACGAAACGCGTTGCAAATCGTGAATCTTTTTATTTTTTAAGTAAAGCTGTATATTGCTTATGTTGACATTTTGTGTAGTGTGATATACTGGGAATAGCATATACTGTAGCCCAGCAACGCTCTTACAAGCACAGTCTGAAGATTTTATGCAGGTTAAAAAACAATACACACTATTTTCTGCCTTTTCTTGTTTCATGTTACCATGAGGTACTGAAGGTCGAATGACCAAAGACTACACGTTTGAAGTTAAGTGTTTTAGGGCTAGATGCATCATCCCTTGGAAAGGGATAAAATGGACAGTGAAAAAGTACCAGCCAATCAGGTCCTACCTGCCATATCACAGGCTGTGTTTGAAAAATGGCAGTTAGGAGCTGACTGGATGGCACTTTTTCACTTTCCATTTTATCACTTTCCAAGCGATGATGCATCTAGCCCTTAGAGTTTAACCAGTACACGTGTCAAAAATCTAACTATTATGCTCTACTAGGTGCTAGTTATTTCTAGAGATGAGCGCCGGAAATTTTTCGGGTTTTGTGTTTTGGTTTTGGGTTCGGTTCCGCGGCCGTGTTTTGGGTTCGACCGCAAGGGCCTCCAAATTGCCTCTTTTTCCTGCCAGTATAAGTACGGACTGTGTGACGTGCCTACTTGGATGCGGTCACTCATATAATCCTCCACCATTCTTTCAATGGGGAGAGAATCATATGCAGTGACAGTAGACGACATGTCCGTAATCGTTGTCAGGTCCTTCAGTCCGGACCAGATGTCAGCATCAGCAGTCGCTCCAGACTGCCCTGCATCACCGCCAGCGGGTGGGCTCGGAATTCTGAGCCTTTTCCTCGCACCCCCAGTTGCGGGAGAATGTGAAGGAGGAGATGTTGTTGACAGGTCGCGTTCCGCTTGACTTGACAATTTACTCACCAGCAGGTGTTTGAACCCCAGCAGACTTGTGTCTGCCGGAAAGAGAGATCCAAGGTAGGCTTTAAATCTAGGATCGAGCACGGTGGCCAAAATGTAGTGCTCTGATTTCAACAGATTGACCACCCGTGAATCCTTGCTAAGCGAATTAAGGGCTCCATCCACAAGTCCCACATGCCTAGCGGAATCGCTCCGTGTTAGCTCCTCCTTCAATGTCTCCAGCTTCTTCTGCAAAAGCCTGATGAGGGGAATGACCTGACTCAGGCTGGCAGTGTCTGAACTGACTTCACGTGTGGCAAGTTCAAAGGGCATCAGAACCTTGCACAACGTTGAAATCATTCTCCACTGCGCTTGAGACAGGTGCATCCCACCTCCTATATCGTGCTCAATTGTATAGGCTTGAATGGCCTTTTGCTGCTCCTCCAACCTGTGAAGCATATACAGGGTTGAATTCCACCTCGTTACCACTTCTTGCTTCAGATGATGGCAGGGCAGGTTCAGTAGTTTTTGGTGGTGCTCCAGTTTTCTGTACGTGGTGCCTGTACGCCGAAAGTGTCCCGCAATTCTTCTGGCCACCGACAGCATCTCTTGCACGCCCCTGTCGTTTTTTTAAAAATTCTGCACCACCAAATTCAAGGTATGTGCAAAACATGGGACGTGCTGGAATTGGCCCAGATTTAATGCACACACAATATTGCTGGCGTTGTCCGATGCCACAAATCCACAGGAGAGTCCAATTGGGGTAAGCCATTCCGCGATGATCTTCCTCAGTTGCCGTAAGAGGTTTTCAGCTGTGTGCGTATTCTGGAAACCGGTGATACAAAGCGTAGCCTGCCTAGGAAAGAGTTGGCGTTTGCGAGATGCTGCTACTGGTGCCGCCGCTGCTGTTCTTGCGGCGGGAGTCCATACATCTACCCAGTGGGCTGTCACAGTCATATAGTCCTGACCCTGCCCTGCTCCACTTGTCCACATGTCCGTGGTTAAGTGGACATTGGGTACAGCTGCATTTTTTAGGACACTGGTGACTCTTTTTCTGAGGTCTGTGTACATTTTCGGTATCGCCTGCCTAGAGAAATGGAACCTAGATGGTATTTGGTACCGGGGACACAGTACCTCCAACAAGTCTCTAGTTGGCTCTGCAGTAATGATGGATACCGGAACCACGTTTCTCACCACCCAGGATGTCAAGGCCTCAGTTATCCGCTTTGCAGTAGGATGACTGCTGTGATATTTCATCTTCCTCGCAAAGGACTGTTGGACAGTCAATTGCTTGGTGGAAGTAGTAAAAGTGGTCTTACGACTTCCCCTCTGGGATGACCATCGACTCCCAGCAGCAACAACAGCAGCGCCAGCAGCAGTAGGCGTTACACGCAAGGATGCATCGGAGGAATCCCAGGCAGGAGAGGAATCGTCAGAATTGCCAGTGACATGGCCTGCAGGACTATTGGCATTCCTGGGGAAGGAGGAAATTGACACTGAGGGAGTTGGTGGGGTGGTTTGCGTGAGCTTGGTTACAAGAGGAAGGGATTTACTGGTCAGTGGACTGCTTCCGCTGTCGGCCCAAGTTTTTGAACTTGTCACTGACTTATTATGAATGCGCTGCAGGTGACGTATAAGGGAGGATGTTCCGAGGTGGTTAACGTCCTTACCCCTACTTATTACAGCTTGACAAAGGGAACACACGGCTTGACACCTGTTGTCCGCATTTCTGGTGAAATACTTCCACACCGAAGAGCTGATTTTTTTGGTATTTTCACCAGGCATGTCAACGGCCATATTCCTACCACGGACAACAGGTGTCTCCCCGGGTGCCTGACTTAAACAAACCACCTCACCATCAGAATCCTCCTGGTCAATTTCCTCCCCAGCGCCAGCAACACCCATATCCTCCTCATCCTGGTGTACTTCAACACTGACATCTTCAATCTGACTATCAGGAACTGGACTGTGGGTGCTCCTTCCATCACTTGCAGGGGGCGTGCAAATGGTGGAAGGCGCATGCTCTTCACGTCCAGTGTTGGGAAGGTCAGGCATCGCAACCGACACAATTGGAGTCGGACTCTCCTTGTGGATTTGGGATTTCGAAGAACGCACAGTTCTTTGCGGTGCTACTGCTTTTGCCAGCTTTAGTCTTTTCATTTTTCTAGCGAGAGGCTGAGTGCTTCCATCCTCATGTGAAGCTGAACCACTAGCCATGAACATAGGCCAGGGCCTCAGCCGTTCCTTGCCACTCCGTGTGGTAAATGGCATATTGGCAAGTTTACGCTTCTCCTCCGACAATTTTATTTTAGGTTTTGGAGTCCTTTTTTTACTGATATTTGGTGTTTTGGATTTGACATGCTCTGTACTATGACATTGGGCATCGGCCTTGGCAGACGACGTTGCTGGCATTTCATCGTCTCGGCCATGACTAGTGGCAGCAGCTTCAGCACGAGGTGGAAGTGGATCTTGATCTTTCCCTAATTTTGGAACCTCAACATTTTTGTTCTCCATATTTTAATAGGCACAACTAAAAGGCACCTCAGGTAAACAATGGAGATGGATGGATTGGATACTAGTATACAATTATGGACGGGCTGCCGAGTGCCGACACAGAGGTAGCCACAGCCGTGAACTACCGCACTGTACTGTGTCTGCTGCTAATATATAGACTGGTTGATAAAGAGATAGTATACTCGTAACTAGTATGTATGTATAAAGAAAGAAAAAAAAAACCACGGTTAGGTGGTATATACAATTATGGACGGGCTGCCGAGTGCCGACACAGAGGTAGCCACAGCCGTGAACTACCGCACTGTACTGTGTCTGCTGCTAATATATAGACTGGTTGATAAAGAGATAGTATACTCGTAACTAGTATGTATGTATAAAGAAAGAAAAAAAAACCACGGTTAGGTGGTATATACAATTATGGACGGGCTGCCGAGTGCCGACACAGAGGTAGCCACAGCCGTGAACTACCGCACTGTACTGTGTCTGCTGCTAATATATAGACTGGTTGATAAAGAGATAGTATACTCGTAACTAGTATGTATGTATAAAGAAAGAAAAAAAAACCACGGTTAGGTGGTATATACAATTATGGACGGGCTGCCGAGTGCCGACACAGAGGTAGCCACAGCCGTGAACTACCGCACTGTACTGTGTCTGCTGCTAATATAGACTGGTTGATAAAGAGATAGTATACTCGTAACTAGTATGTATGTATAAAGAAAGAAAAAAAAACCACGGTTAGGTGGTATATACAATTATGGACGGGCTGCCGAGTGCCGACACAGAGGTAGCCACAGCCGTGAACTACCGCACTGTACTGTGTCTGCTGCTAATATATAGACTGGTTGATAAAGAGATAGTATACTCGTAACTAGTATGTATGTATAAAGAAAGAAAAAAAAACCACGGTTAGGTGGTATATACAATTATGGACGGGCTGCCGAGTGCCGACACAGAGGTAGCCACAGCCGTGAACTACCGCACTGTACTGTGTCTGCTGCTAATATAGACTGGTTGATAAAGAGATAGTATACTCGTAACTAGTATGTATGTATAAAGAAAGAAAAAAAAAACCACGGTTAGGTGGTATATACAATTATGGACGGGCTGCCGAGTGCCGACACAGAGGTAGCCACAGCCGTGAACTACCGCACTGTACTGTGTCTGCTGCTAATATATAGACTGGTTGATAAAGAGATAGTATACTCGTAACTAGTATGTATGTATAAAGAAAGAAAAAAAAACCACGGTTAGGTGGTATATACAATTATGGACGGGCTGCCGAGTGCCGACACAGAGGTAGCCACAGCCGTGAACTACCGCACTGTACTGTGTCTGCTGCTAATATATAGACTGGTTGATAAAGAGATAGTATACTCGTAACTAGTATGTATGTATAAAGAAAGAAAAAAAAACCACGGTTAGGTGGTATATACAATTATGGACGGGCTGCCGAGTGCCGACACAGAGGTAGCCACAGCCATGAACTACCGCACTGTACTGTGTCTGCTGCTAATATAGACTGGTTGATAAAGAGATAGTATACTCGTAACTAGTATGTATGTATAAAGAAAGAAAAAAAAACCACGGTTAGGTGGTATATACAATTATGGACGGGCTGCCGAGTGCCGACACAGAGGTAGCCACAGCCGTGAACTACCGCACTGTACTGTGTCTGCTGCTAATATAGACTGGTTGATAAAGAGATAGTATACTCGTAACTAGTATGACTATAAAGAAAGAAAAAAAAAACACGGTTAGGTGGTATGTACAATTATGGACGGGCTGCCGAGTGCCGACACAGAGGTAGCCACAGCCGTGAACTACCGCACTGTACTGTGTCTGCTGCTAATATAGACTGGTTGATAAAGAGATAGTATACTACTAATATTATATATACTGGTGGTCAGGTCACTGGTCACTAGTCACACTGGCAGTGGCACTCCTGCAGCAAAAGTGTGCACTGTTTAATTTTAATATAATATTATGTACTCCTGGCTCCTGCTATAACCTATAACTGGCACTGCAGTGCTCCCCAGTCTCCCCCACAATTATAAGCTGTGTGAGCTGAGCACAGTCAGATATATATATATACATTGATGCAGCACACTGGGCTGAGCAGTGCACACAGATATGGTATGTGACTGAGTCACTGTGTGTATCGTTTTTTTCAGGCAGAGAACGGATATATTAAATAAAACAAACAACTGCACTGTCTGGTGGTCACTGTGGTCGTCAGTCACTAAACTCTGCACTCTCTTCTACAGTATCACAGCCTCAGGTCAATCTCTCTCTCTCTCTCTCAACCCTAATCTAAATGGAGAGGACGCCAGCCACGTCCTCTCCCTATCAATCTCAATGCACGTGTGAAAATGGCGGCGACGCGCGGCTCCTTATATAGAATCCGAGTCTCGCGAGAATCCGACAGCGTCATGATGACGTTCGGGCGCGCTCGGGTTAACCGAGCAAGGCGGGAGGATCCGAGTCTGCTCGGACCCGTGAAAAAAACATGAAGTTCGTGCGGGTTCGGATTCAGAGAAACCGAACCCGCTCATCTCTAGTTATTTCCAATTATTATACAACAAATAACATATATTTGTATTAACACAATAAGCATACAAGGGCACATTTCTGCTAATAACCCAACAGCATAAGATTCCCTTCAGGATACCAACATTAGCATAGGAAATTACATGTGCAACATCACATTGAACATTTCAATTCCCACTTCTGTCAGCATGTGGTGCACTTTCACATAACACCATAGTGGAATGCAGGATTGTTTCACAGGATAAAAGGGAACACATGGGAAGGAACCTATTCCTATGTGACCTAAGCTACGCTCGTAGTCAGCTAGGAGAGCCTACTGTCCCTCATAGACTAGGAAGCGGGCACAATGTATTGAGAAACCTTTCCTCTATATCTCTATTAAAATGGGAGCCTGTCCCTTATACTATTTAATTAGGGGCGCAGTGGGCTGGTAAGTCCATCCCCTGTTTCCCGACCAAGGCGGGGAGCCTACCCCCTTTTTACTAAATTGAGCAGGGCACCCAGAGTAGAGGGGAGCTTACCCCTTTTACTAAACTTGAATCCCCAAAGCAGAGTCCCGCAGAAGAAGGGAAATAAACAGGGGGCAGGGTGATGCAGCGGAAGGGTTGCAGAGCTACCTCAGCCCAAGCTGCAGCGCTTCTGCCACCTCTGATCAGCTTCCTGTCTTTGGCACCACCTAGGATGCTAAGCACCACATCGAGGCTGCACCCTTCTGAACCAGGAGTCCACTGTCCGGTCTTGTCCACTCCCGCTCCAGGGTCCTCTCTTTGTCCGCACCGCCCTTCCCAAAAGACTTTGGGGGTCCTCCTTCCAGGCGGGGTTGTCCTCCGCATCGCCGGTCATTCTGTCCTTGGCGGTGTCCCGGCTCTTTCCCTCGGGGGTTCGGTCAGGCTGCCATCAGTCGCGATCTCCTGATCCCCTCAATGCCTTTCCACCTCCTCGCTGCATCTGCACTTCTCCAGCCATCACCGCAATCCTCTCTTGACGGGCAGGCAACGGCACAGACGGCTCCTCCTCCACAAGGGTCCTCTTGCTCCGCTGAAGATCCTCGCTCCACTACCAGCTTTCGCTGGCACAGTTCTCAAGCAGGGCACTCCACATCCTTGGACTCCATGGAAGATCTTCTCCTGAAAGCAGTCCAGGCGACAGTCCTCTATGAGTTTCTCCTCTGAACTCCCTCGCTTCCCGCTCTCTCCCTATTTAAGCATATCAGGGTACTGCGGACCTCCTCCCTCTCTGCCCGAACTGTCAGGGTTATCTAAAGTTCAGCCCATGTACTGCTGTGGGCTATGAGGGATGTTCTGAATGTGGGGGCACAAGGAATGATGGTGGACAGAAACAAGGGGGATCCCTTAATAATAATAAAAAACAAATGTATTTGTGGGGGTATTGAACACATTCACATTGTATTGCATAAAGACGGGACTGCAACAAAAGACCCAAGGACAGTCGTGACTGGTCTGACTCTGACTAGAGAGTCAGATTACATAAGTTAATAGTAGAATTACAGACCACACCAATACTATTTACTATTACAGCAAACCACACCTTGCTAAGCATCTTGCATGGATTTCCTGTCTGCATACCTGTTCATGCAAGGTGAGAAATAGTTCTTGTGCACAGGAAGTTGTGGTCAGCTAGAAGAAGCGACACAGAAATTCGCTTTAAAGCATGAATAGCTTTAGCATGGTGTAAGGTTCTGTGACTTATGCAGGAAAGCCAACAAGCATCAATGCCACAAGGCTTCATAGAGTAGTGGTAGAAAGATACAGTAGGTTTGTTAGGGTTGGGATTGAAATGCCGATCAGAAATACCAGCCACAGCATCCCAAAGATCCCAATCCCAACAGGGGAAAGTAAGTATACTTACCTTCCCCCAATGGCCCCATAACCTTCACTTCTGTCAGCCTAAACCTACCCTCCCTCCCCACAGTCTAATTCCGCTGCTTACCTCTCATATGTTTTTTGTTTTTGCAGATGCCTACAAGGTTTGCTTATTCTCACATTTAAGCCTCAACAGTAACCCCTGCATGCGGGAGGTGGTTGATAGACAGTTACAAGGTCAACAGTCAATAGGTCAACTCGATAGGGTCGACACTCAAAAGGTCAACAGGGTCAAAAGGTCAACAGGATCAATAGGACGACATGAAAAAAAGGTTGACACAGATATGGTCGACATATGGTCATCACGTGTTTTTTCAGGGTTTTTTTTTCATGTTTTTACAACTTTTGCTGCATTTACTATCCACGTCACAAACCATTACCTTTAGCAACCTTGTTGTTAGCAAAACGGAGTCTGAATTATGGCGAGCGAAGCCTTTCACAAATTTAGGGTGAAATATGTTTAAAAACACAAATGAACATAAAAAATGTTTTTGTGTCAATCTTTTTCATGTCGCCCTTTTTACTGTCAACCTACTGTTGTTGACCTTTTTAATACATATCTTCAGTAACACACCCCTGCATGCATCCATCTTTGTGCCCTTCTTCTTCCACTACACTCCAATCACCAACACACACTCCTGTCCACACCTTTCCATCATTGAGAACAGTTTTACAATGCCCTGGTTAATTTCTACCTACAGTACATTATAGGGGAAGTGCAGGTGATAACCATTTTTCCCAAAAAGTGAAAATGTGTTATCAGTCAATTTAATTGCAGATGAAGTTAACGGCAAAAAATTCACCATAGGAATGAACACAATTTTTTCTTCACCACCTCCTGAGCAGGTGCAAAGTTAGGGAAAATCACTGTTTTAAAGGTAAAAATGTCATGACTTGGGGACTAATTCAGACCTGATCTCTGCTGTGACGCCACACGCAGCCGTTGCAACCCAGTGCGCAGGAGCTGCGCAGGCAGGGAGCTATTTGTCGATTACAAAAGCATTGCCGCTGTGCAATGCTTTTGTACTTGTGTGTGTGTGGGAGGGGGGGGGGGCATTGGCGGATCCGGGGGGGGGGGCACGGGCCCCCCTTGTCATTACCCAGGAATTGATATTGGGGACACAAAACATAAAAAAACGCCGGGTCCCAACTCCCTCAGGACGCGCTGTGAGCCGCAGCGCTGTCCTGTCCTGTGCTGTCAATCAGTCCGGTGGGAGGGACGGAACGGAGGGAGGAACTTGGAAGAGGCGGAGACCATGAACAGTGTGATCTCCCGCCCTCCCCTCCTCCTCTGCTCCGCATGCTCTCCCCCCCACGATGAACTCCGCTGCTGTACCTGAGGTGGGGTCAGTCGGTACCTGGTCCCCCGGCTGGATGCCGCTGCACTCCCCGCTCATTTCCCTCTTCTCCCTCCTCAACCATGCGGCCGCCCCCTCTGCGTTTTCCACTCCCCCCTGGCCACATCCTGTGACTCCATGCTGGCGGCCTCATGCGGATCGGACTATACCCCCCGGCCTGACAGCGCTGTGTCCATGGTAAGCGGCGGGGGCCTGGTCCCTGGGGGGGGTTATTTGGTGGGGTTTCTGGCTACACACTCTCCTGCCTCTCTGTCCCTACCCCCTGGTGCCTCTGTCCCTACCCCCTGGTGCCTCTGTCCCTACCGCCTGGTGCCTCTGTCCCTACCTACTGGTGCCTCTGTCCCTACCTACTGGTGCCTCTGTCCCTACCCCCTGGTGCCTCTGTCCCTACCTACTGGTGCCTCTGTCCCTACCCCCTGGTGCCTCTGTCCCTACCCCCTGGTGCCTCCGTCCCTACCCCCTGCTGCCTCCGTCCCTACCCCCTGGTGCCGGCTCCGTCCCTACCCCCTGGTGCCTCTGTCCCTACCCCCTGGTGCCTTTGTCCCTACCCCCTGGTGCCTCTGTCCCTACCCCCTGGTGCCGGCTCCGTCCCTACCCCCTGGTGCCGGCTCCGTCCCTACCCCCTGGTGCCTCTGTACCTACCCCCTGGTGCCTCTGTCCCTACTCCTTGCTACCTTTGGCCCTACCCCCTGGTGCCTCTGTCCCTACTCCTTGCTACCTTTGTCCCTACCACCTGGTGCCTCTGTCCCTACTCCTTGCTCTCTCTGTCCCTATTCCCTGGTGCCTATCTCTGTCCCTGCTACCTCTGTCCCTATTCCCTGGTGCCTCTCTCTGTCCCTTCTCCCTGCTACCCTTGTCGCTACTCCCTAGTACCATATAAAACGTGTATAACATGCTCTACCTGGCGCAATGTGTATAGAACACTAACTGGTGCAATGTGTGTAACGTGTTCTACCTGGCACAATCTATATAACATGTTCTACCTGGCGCAATCTATATAACGTGTTCTACCTGGCGCAATCTATATAACGTGTTCTACCTGGCGCAATGTGTATAACGTGCTCTACCTGGCGCAGTGTGTATAACGTGCTCTACCTGGCGCAGTGTGTATAACGTGCTCTACCTGGTGCAGTGTGTGTAGCGTGCTCTACCTGGCGCAGTGTGTATAACGCAGAGGCGGAACTACCGCCAGTGCTACCAGTGCGTTGCACTGGGGCCCGTCTCTGTCCAGGGGCCCAAAGCATGTAATGAGTCAAACTGACTCATTACATGGAGCTGTGCGCTGCGGGCAACCGCTGCCCGCAGCGCACAGCCGCCCGGAGAGAGGAGAGGAGCAGCGGTACGGGGGAAGGAGGAGGAGGGAGGTGAAGGAGGGAGCCGCAGCAGCGCTTTACTACTGGTGGAGGCGCTACTGCTGCTGCCCCTCTGCTTCACTATAGGCTGTCTTCCAAGAATAGCCTATAGTGAAGCAGAGGGGCAGCAGCAGCAGCGCCTCCACCAATAACACAGCGCTGCTGCGGCTCCCTCCTCCACCTCCCTCCTCCTCCTTCTCTCCTGCCCGGGAATCGTCTGACGCTGCACCGAGGAGCCTGAGCCAGCGGAGAGGGTAAGTATAATTCTTCTTTCTTTCTGTCTCTTTCTTTCTGTCTCTTTCTTTCTTTGTTGGGACTGCCTGCCGCTATGTGTAAAAATGGGGGACTGCCTGCCGCTATGTGTAAAAAGGGGGAATCTGCCTGCCGCAAAGTGTAAAAATGGGGAATCTGCCTGCCGCAATGTGTAAAAATGGGGAATCTGCCTGCCGCTATGTGTAAAAAGGGGGAATCTGCCTGCCGCAATGTGTAAAAATGGGGAATCTGCCTGCCGCAATGTGTAAAAATGGGGGACTGCCTGCCGCAATGTGTAAAAAGGGGGAATCTGCCTGCCGCAATGTGTAAAAATGGGGAATCTGCCTGCCGCAATGTGTAAAAATGGGGAATCTGCCTGCCGCAATGTGTAAAAATGGGGGACTGCCTGCCGCAATGTGTAAAAACGGGGGACTGCCTGCCGCAATGTGTAAAAATGGGGAATCTGCCTGCCGCAATGTGTAAAAACGGGGGACTGCCTGCCGCAATGTGTAAAAAGGGGGAATCTGCCTGCCGCTATGTGTAAAAAGGGGGGACTGCCTGCCGCTATGTGTAAAAATGGGGAATCTGCCTGCCGCTATGTGTTTAAAGGGGGAATCTGCCTGCCGTAATGTGTAAAAAGGGGGACGCTGTCTGCCGTAATGTGTAACAAGGGCACGCTGTCTGCCGTAATGTGTAAAAAGGGGACGCTGTCTGCCGTAATGTGTAAAAAGTGCACGCTGTCTGCCGTAATGTGTAAAAAGAGGGACGTTGTCTGCCGTTATGTGTAAAAAGTGTACGCTGTCTGCCGCTATGTTTAACAAGGGCACGCTGTCTGCCGTTATGTGTAAAAAGTGTACGCTGTCTGCCGCTATGTTTAACAAGGGCACGCTGTCTGCCGTTATGTGTAAAAAGTGTACGCTGTCTGCCGCTATGTTTAACAAGGGCACGCTGTCTGCCGTTATGTGTAAAAAGTGTATGCTGTCTGCCGCTATGTGTAACAAGGGCACGCTGTCTGCCGTTATGTGTAAAAAGTGCACGCTGTCTGCCGTAATGTGTAAAAAGGGGGACGCTGTCTGCCGTAATGTGTAAAAAGGGGACGCTGTCTGCCGTAATGTGTAAAAAGGGGAATCTGTCCGCTGTAAGGTGTAAAGGGGTCTCTACCTGGTGTAGTGGTGCTACTGTGCGGCGTAATTTGAAGAATGGAGACTACTGTGCACCGTTTTATGAATTGGTATTATTTTGTGGCCACACCCCTTCCCCACGAAGCCACGCCACTATGTATTTTTGCGCGCGCCTACAGCGCGCACTGCCCCTGTTTTGCATGCAGGGGTGGGGCTCCAATGCCGTTTCTTGCACACAGTGCTAAAATGTCTAGTTACGGCACTGTTGCTAGGTATCCATTTCTCTGGCCCTGAGCAGGTCCCCCTCACCAGATCCTCTCCAGGGGTGAGGGGGTGGACTTGGATGGGATGTGTGGGGGGGGGGGGCAAAGCATTTTGTCGCACCTTGGCCCACCGCTCGCTAGTTCCGCCACTGGTATAACGTGCTCTACCTGGTGCAGTGTGTGTAACGTGCTCTACCTGGTGCAGTGTGTGTAACGTGCTCTACCTGGTGCAGTGTGTGTAACGTGCTCTAACTGGTGCAGTGTGTATAACGTGCTCTACCTGGTGCAGTGTGTATAACGTGCTCTACCTGGTGCAGTGTGTATAACGTGCTCTACCTGGTGCAGTGTGTGTAACGTGCTCTACCTGGTGCAGTGTGTGTAACGTGCTCTACTTGGTGCAGTGTGTATAACGTGCTCTACCTGGTGCAGTGTGTATAACGTGCTCTACCTGGTGCAGTGTGTATAACGTGCTCTACCTGGTGCAGTGTGTGTAACGTGCTCTACCTGGTGCAGTGTGTGTAACGTGCTCTACCTGGTGCAGTGTGTGTAACGTGCTCTACCTGGTGCAGTGTGTGTAACGTGCTCTACCTGGTGCCGTGAGTATAACGTGCTCTACCTGGTGCAGTGTGTATAACGTGCTCTACCTGGTGCAGTGTGTATAACGTGCTCTACCTGGTGCAGTGTGTATAACGTGCTCTATTTGGTGCAGTATGTATAACGTGCTCTACCTGGTGCAGTGTGTATAACGTGCTCTACCTGGTGCAGTGTGTATAACGTGCTCTACCTTGTGCAGTGTGTATAGCGTGCTCTACCTGGTGCAGTGTGTGTAACGTGCTCTACCTGGTGCAGTGTGTGTAACGTGCTCTACCTGGTGCAGTGTGTATAACGTGCTTTACCTTGTGCAGTGTGTATAACGTGCTCTACCTGGTGCAGTGTGTATAACGTGCTCTACCTGGTGCAGTGTGTATAACGTGCTCTACCTGGTGCAGTGTGTATAACGTGCTCTGCCTGGTGCAGTGTGCATAGCGTGCTCTACCTGGCGTAGTGTGTATAGCATGCTCTACCTGGTGCAATGTGTATAGCGTGCTCTACCTGGCGCAGTGTGTATAACGTGCTCTACCTGGTGCAGTGTGTGTAATGTGCTCTACCTGGCGCAGTGTGTATAATGTGCTCAACCTGGTGCAGTGTGTGTATGGTGCTCTACCTGGTGCAGTGTGTGTAACGTGCTCTACCTGGCGCAATGTGTATAACGTGCTCTACCCGGCGCAGTGTGTATAGCGTGCTCTACCTGGTGTAATGTGTATATAACGTGCTCTACCTGGTGCAGTGTGTATAACGTGCTCTACCTGGTGCAGTGGGTATAACGTGCTCTACCTGGTGCAGTGTGTGTAACGTGCTCTACCTGGTGCAGTGTGTGTAACGTGCTCTACCTGGTGCAGTGTGTGTAACGTGCTCTACCTGGTGCAGTGTGTGTAACGTGCTCTACCTGGTGCAGTGTGTATAGCGTGCTCTACCTGGTGCAGTGAGTATAACGTGCTCTACCTGGTGCAGTGTGTATAACGTGCTCTACCTAGTGCAGTGTGTATAACGTGCTCTATTTGGTGCAGTATGTATAACGTGCTCTACCTGGTGCAGTGTGTATAACGTGCTCTACCTGGTGCAGTGTGTATAGCGTGCTCTACCTGGTGCAGTGTGTATAGCGTGCTCTACCTGGTGCAGTGTGTGTAACGTGCTCTACCTGGTGCAGTGTGTGTAACGTGCTCTACCTGGTGCAGTGTGTATAACGTGCTCTACCTTGTGCAGTGTGTATAACGTGCTCTACCTGGTGCAGTGTGTATAACGTGCTCTACCTGGTGCAGTGTGTATAACGTGCTCTACCTGGTGCAGTGTGTATAACGTGCTCTGCCTGGTGCAGTGTGAATAGCGTGCTCTACCTGGCGTAGTGCGTATAGCGTGCTCTACCTGGTGCAATGTGTATAGCGTGCTCTACCTGGCGCAGTGTGTATAACGTGCTCTACCTGGTGCAGTGTGTGTAACGTGCTCTACCTGGCGCAGTGTGTATAATGTGCTCAACCTGGTGCAGTGTGTGTATGGTGCTCTACCTGGTGCAGTGTGTGTAACGTGCTCTACCTGGCGCAATGTGTATAACGTGCTCTACCCGGCGCAGTGTGTATAGCGTGCTCTACCTGGTGTAATGTGTATATAACGTGCTCTACCTGGTGCAGTGTGTATAACGTGCTCTACCTGGTGCAATGTGTGTAACGTGCTCTACCTGGCGCAATGTGTATAGGGTGCTCTGCCTGGCGCAGTGTGTATAGCGTGCTCTACCTGGTGCAATGTGTATATAACATGCTCTACCTGTGTGGTGTAATGTGAATTGGTACTGTTACGTGGCCATGCTCTTTCCCCATGAAGCCACACCCCTAAATTTTTGGTGCGCGCTGAAGTCCTTGGTTTGAAATATGGCAGGGGGAGCACCAATTTACTTTCTGCCAAAGGGCACTGAAATGTCTACTTACAGCTCTGGAGCAGTGTCCTGCATGCTACACAGCCCAGCAGCATTGTCACCACCTCCTCCCCCTCGCAATACTTTTGTAGTGTCCAAATCAAGTCTGTTTTTATATTTGAATAATTAATAAGCTTAATATGAACCTTCATTCCGATGGGACCCAGAAAAGGACTGATAGGACCCCAATTTTTAAAAGTGAGGGGTCCGTGGGACCCACTTTTTTTCTGGGCTCAGCGCGATCACTGACACTTCTTTTTTTTTTTTTTCAAAAGGAGAACCACACCTTATCTGGGAGCACGCGTGCCTTAGGTGCATGTAAATATAACTATTACTGTTCCCCTATTATGGTGCCCCCCCTTTCATTTTCTTCTGGATCCGCCCCTGGGGGGGGGGGGGCTGATATGCGGGGCAGACTAGCCCCGTGCTGGGCGTCTCCACGCATGTCACAGTAAATGATCGTAGATGTGCTAAATTTAGCACATCTATGATCAACTCTGAATTACCCCCTTGCTTCAGAACCACTAGGACACCCTCCCTGATGATTAATTAGCCACTTAGATTTTTTCTTTAATTATCTTAATTTGGTCAATAATGACATGTCATTTATGGGGTGTAAAATGCGCAAAATGTGGGAAAGTTGGTTGATTTATGTGGGACAGGTATGTGGGGTTGCTGTATGAAGGTGAGTGTTTCAAGATTGCAGGTGAGAGTTAAGGCCTGTACACACTGGTCGATATATCGGCCGTTCTCTTGAACGGCAGATATATCGCAGGACCGTCGGCCAGTGTGTACGGCCGATACGTCTGTGAACTCCGTCGTTCACAGACGTATCGCGTCGGACGCGCAGCACAGCCGACGGCCAATATATCTACCGATATATTGGCGTGTCGCTGTGTGTGTACGGGGCTGTCGGCCGACCGCCCGTACACATGCTGCGGCGGCCGGCGGTGATTGACAGCTGAACTGGGCGGGCGTGTACACACGCCTGCCCAGTTCATGACGTCAGTCCCTGACGGATCGGGCAGTGTGTATGCTCAACACACTGCCCGACCCGTCCATAGATATATCTGCAGATCAATTGATCTGCAGATATATCTTTCTAGTGTGTACCCACCTTTACAGGTGTTTTTAGAATAATTTTTTAAAGTGGCTTAAAATGACACAAATATTGTATATACTTACAGGCATTTTTATGTACCCCTAATTTAAGTAGAGCATTTATTTTGCATAAAAACAGTTGTTTTCCATATTTTTTTCACTGTTTTAGAAAAATGCTTATATATATATATATATATATATATAAAAATAAATAATATATATAGTAATCGACACAGAACCAAGTCCTGGGAAGCTGCACTGACACTCTCAGATAACTAGATGCCAGTGTCCGGTCAAAAAGGGTTAATATGTAATGACATGTCCATCCTCAACCTCCAAAGTTCAGGCTCAGACAGAACCAGCACACTGTAGAATTTTCAAGCATGATTTACTCAAAATGCAATAAACGAGGGCGTGGCTTGGCTAGCAGGGAAGGTGGCTGTGTTTTACCACAGCTCCTCAAGTGAACATACAACCAGAGCCTTTTTACCCCCTTTACCCAATCCCCACATAGCCAGGAGGCAACCCAGCTGCACCCCTTACCTCACCACTACAGCTTGGGGAGACCCGCGGAGTCGGGGAGCGCTTTTCAGCGCTTCTGCGGACTGCGGCCTTCTCCCCAGACGGAAGCCGGGGCCTGGAGTTGGAGAGGAGCCCGGATCGCTCCATCCGGAGGTGGACCTCCGATACGTGACGGCGCCTGGCGGTTCCTGCTACCCTACCCGGACCCACCGAACCTCGGTTGGAAAGTGGAGGGCTGGTCCCGCATCCCGGGGTGAGTCCGCTCCACGCACGGAGCTCGAGTTGAGGCTGCTAGGCCGGTCCTCGGCGGCCGCGGCTCCCGTGAACCCGCTGCTACCCGCTCGCAGCCCCGCAGCGCAGCACTGTACGTCCCGCTGCTCGGACCGCCCGACGGTCTCGCTGGCGGCTAGCCCCACCCATGCTCCCCTTCGCCCTGCAGGCGCTGGGGCTCCCCTTACCCTCGGACACACCATCCCGGGAGGCCTCTCTCTGCTACATGAGGCAGCTGCCCCAATAGGATTAATACCATTCCTATAGTGGTCTATTCCCTCTACCCCAGTGCCCACTCACACCCTATCAGTACAGGGATATTACCTGGATCATAGGAGTTAGGTTTGCGGAGCCGGGGGGGGGGGGGGGGGCTTAAAACCCCCCTGCAGGTTGCGGCCTAGCTCCACTCCAAAAGCCGGGGACTCAATTATTCACTACGCCTGACAGGCTCTGAGACAGGCTCTTTCATAGACCCTGAGCCATTACTCACACAGAAAACTCCCCCTGGTGGCTACCTTGGGATAATTCACCAAAGAAGTGCATTTATTTTAAACCCACCCAAGGGAAATCATCTGCATGTCTCTCTACAACTTCGAGTAAATGGCGCTACCAGACATGCGCCACACCTGGTTGTCGTTGCTACTGATACCGTAATGCACTGCTGATGCCAACCCACAGGGAGCTGCTCCACTGAAGGCATTCTTATGTGAGCTATGTAAATAAATCCAACCTCGTTGATTTGAATTCAGGGAATTTACACCCCCCGCCGCTGATTGAGTGATGACCAGGAACAAAAGACCTTCTAAAAAGACCGACACATCAACTCCGCGAGGAAACATGTCACAATCGGCCATGAGATCCTTTCTACAACCCACCCCACCCGCCCTGGCTGACAGCCCTCCTGTTGCGGACTCCCCCGCACCCCCACAGATCCCTCACTCATCTCCTCCAGGTGCGGAAGCATCACGCACTTGCTCCCCAGGAAGTAGGGACCTACAAGATATCTTAGCCTATATGAAAAACCTACCCACTAAGCAAGATCTGCAAGATACAGTTAGACGTGAGTTGGCAGCCGTGAGACAAGATATCTCCCACATTTCCGACCGGGTGACGAGCCTAGAGGACCACCAGGATTCCTCCGACACATTTCTAAAGTCGTTGACAACCATCATCGATGCTCAGTCCTCGGAGATCCGCTCACTCCAAACACGACTAACAGATTTGGACAACAGAGGGAGGAGAAACAATATCCGTGTGCGGGGCTTGCCGGAAGATGTCCCTCAGACGGGTCTGATCGACGCCCTCACGAAAATTTTTAACGAGATCTTGGGCAACGACTCCAACGATGGCCCTCATTCCGAGTTGATCGGTCGCAAGGCGAATTTAGCAGAGTTACACACGCTAAGCCGCCGCCTACTGGGAGTGAATCTTAGCTTCTTAAAATTGCGACCGATGTATTCGCAATATTGCGATTACTAACTACTTAGCAGTTTCAGAGTAGCTTCAGACTTACTCTGCCTGTGCGATCAGTTCAGTGCTTGTCGTTCCTGGTTGACGTCACAAACACACCCAGCGTTCGCCCAGACACTCCTCCGTTTCTCCGGCCACTCCTGCGTTTTTTCCGGAAACGGTAGCGTTTTCAGCCACACGCCCCTGAAACGCCGTGTTTCCGCCCAGTAACACCCATTTCCTGTCAATCACATTACGATCGCCGGAGCGAAGAAAAAGCCGTGAGTAAAATTACTTTCTTCATAGTAAAGTTACTTGGCGCAGTCGCAGTGCGAACATTGCGCATGCGTACTAAGCGGATTTTCACTGCGATGCGATGAAAAATACCGAGCGAACAACTCGGAATGAGGGCCGATATCACTACTTTCGATAGGGCCCACAGAGCTCTGAAACCAAGGGGTCTCTCTGCGGATAGACCACGTGACGTAATCTGCAGATTGCATTATTTCTCTCAAAAGGATGATATCATGCGCAAAGTCCGTCAACTCGACGGAGTTGATTTCAACGGTTCACCGATCCAGATATATCAAGATCTATCCTGGCACACACTCCAACAGCGGAAGGCCCTCAAGCCCCTAACGGATGAACTCCGTAAACGCCAATTGAAATATCGATGGGGCTTTCCCTTTAATCTCCAAGTCTCCTTGTTGGGGAGAACCCAGACCCTCAACTCATTCTCGGACTTCCCGGAATTCTGTACTGGACTGGGCATTCCGAAACTTGATTTGCGTGACTGAGACTTCCCCACTCCTGAGCTACCATCTTTCCAACCCCTGCGTACCGGAGCACCCTGGAAAAAGGTGCGGAAAGCTGGGAGAAGAAGCTCCAACGGACCCCCCCCAGACAGGGACTCACGTGTTACTTGATAGAAAGGTTGCGGTGGGACACAGTTTCCTGGATCACAGCATGATACCATTTCTCACCATTGATGGACTCTCATCCGATATCTCGCTGTCGCTGGGGCTACGCCCCCTCCCCCCATTATGTCACGAGTCGTTGATTGCAAATTCCTGTTCCCTGACTATGGGATTCCTTGCAGCCAATCACCCGATGTCCTTTACATGTTAACGAGGTTTACAGTTTAAAGTTTACAAATAGCTAACACTATGCATGTTTATTGATTCTTGCTCTACTTTTGCTTATTGCCAAGTTGCCCTCGGCGGAGGCTCCCTTATCCGCCCCACACCCGCCCCTGGCTGTATTACCTCTTGGGTTCCCAATCCTTAGTTGGATCGGTAACCTCAATGCGGGTTTTTTGAATGTTATTGTTGTTTTTTCTCCATGCTCTGTCCCTTTCTCACTCTCCCCTATTCCCCCCTCTTTCCTTTCATTGACCATTCTGGGCCCACGTCCTTCCACCGCGACCTATGTCCCCCATGGCATCCCCTTGTAGAGTTAAAGTAACATCGATCAATGCGAAAGGCCTTAACGTGCTGGAGAAAAGAGCATCCCTGTTGCGGTCCCTTTGGGCTGACAGAGTGGATGTTGCGCTAGTCCAGGAGTCACATTTTAAAATTTCCGCCAAGAACCCCCCCTTGACTAACTACCGCTATCCTCAGGCCTTTTATAACAACAACCCAGACGCCAAGTCCAAGGGGGTGGCGATAATTTTCTCTAGGACTCTCCAACTGTCAGACATATCAGTCCACAAACCGATCCCGGGTCGCCTCTTGATAGTCAGCTGTAAAATAAGTATGTGTCCATACACATTTGTTGTACTTTATGCCCCAAATAAGGACCAGATCCCATTTCTCCGCTCCGCCCTTACCCTAGCGAAACCACTACTTTCAGGGGTTGTGGTCCTGGGGGGAGACCTGAACTGGATAATGGATCCATCACTGGACTCCTCTTTTGGCTCTCCCCGGACATCCCAGCGTCAATACCGACAGGTTAGGCGACTATTCCATGACCTTCAACTGGCGGATTCCTGGAGAGTTCTCCATCCCTCTGATCGAGACTACTCCTTTTATTCGACCCCACACAATGCTTACTCTCGTCTTGATTATTTATTTCTGAGTCATAGACATCTCCCTTTACTAATAGATTCCTCCATAGGCTCGATAACCTGGTCTGACCACGCCCCAGTACATATGACCCTCTCAACCCCCCAGGCAGCCTTGGGCCAATGGACTTGGCGCCTCAATGAGTCACTACTACAAGACCAATATTGTAAGGGCGAAATAGAAAAAGCCCTGACGGAATTTTTCTCCTTTAACGATACTGATGACGTTTCCAAGGTTACTCTGTGGGAAGCGCATAAATGTACCATACGGGGTAAACTTATACAGCTGGGGACATTTATGAAGAAACAGAGGTCAGCACTAATCACTAAACTACTAGAACGACTTCACCATCTCGAGTCCTCACACAAAACGTCCCTCTCGGAGACTGACTACCTAGAACTACTTGATGCCCGTGCCCAACTGAAAAAAACCCTCACTGATAGTATTCAGCTCTCTGTCCACAAATGCAACTCCAAATACTACCAATGGGGCAACAAACCCGGTCGCCTCCTGGCCCAAGCTCTCAGAGCTCAACGCTCATCTCTGTACATTATCAACATAAAAGACACCGGGGATGCCCTCCGATTCAAAACCCCTGAAATTGCTGCGTGCTTTAAACAATATTATTCCCTTCTATATAACCTAGAGAACCGAGCCGATGACACAGCCACTCCATATAACTTCCTACAGGCGAAAGCATATTTAGAAAAGGTGTCCTATCCTGTCCTATCACCTACGGACAGGGAAGCACTGGAACAACCCTTTACCAAGCTAGAACTGGAAGACGCCCTGGCCTCGACACCCTCTGGTAAAAGCCCGGGGCCGGACGGCTTCACGCTTGCATATTATAAACAATTCAAAGACCTCTCCACCTATCTTCTCCAGGCCTTTAACTCCATCTCCGCAGATACCCATTTTTCAAGCCAATCCCTGGAGGCCCACATCTCCGTCTTGCCTAAGCCCGGCAAGGATCCCTCGATGTGCTCCAGCTATAGGCCCATATCTCTTCTAAATGTCGATGTTAAGCTGTTTGCAAAATTAATGGCAAATAGACTAAATGCTTTCCTGCCTTCCCTAATCCACAACGATCAGGTGGGTTTTGTCCCGAACCGCGAGGCCAAAGACAATACCACCAAGGTTCTGAGCCTAATCCATATAGCATCCCAGGGGGTTTCCCCTACCGTGTTATTATCTACCGACGCCGAGAAGGCTTTCGATAGAGTCAGTTGGGGTTTTATGAGGTCGGTGTTGGGGCACATCGGACTGGGTCCCCTAGCGCTTGGCAGAATTATGGGACTCTACAGATCACCCACAGCCCGAGTCCGAGTCAACGGATCCTTATCCGACCCCTTTTGCATAAGTAATGGGACACGTCAGGGTTGCCCACTATCCCCCTTACTTTTTGTCCTCTGTATCGAAGCCTTCACGAGAGCTATTAGGGCTAATGACTGCATCACTGGCCTGAGGGTTGGAGATACAGATCACAAACTCTCCCTGTTTGCTGATGACCTATTGGCCACAATAACACATCCGATCTCCTCCCTTCCTCACTTCATGCAAGAGCTGTCCCATTTTGGACTACTCTCCAACTTTAAGATTAACATGTCCAAATCCTGCGCCCTAAACATATCCACGCCCCCCGACACAGTGGCTAAACTTAAGCGATCCTTCCCCTTCACTTGGAACACCTCTCACCTATCCTATCTGGGAATACAGCTGCCGAGTGATTTGACCTGTTTGTTCAACTTGAACTTCGCACCCCTTCTCCGAACACTCAAAGCTGATTATAGCAGATGGTATCTTAAACCACTCTCATGGCTGGGGAAGGTAAACGTCGTGAAAATGAATACTCTCCCTAAGCTACTCTACAAATTACAAGCCCTCCCCATACGGATCCCAGACTCCTGGTTCAAGTCCATACAACTCTTGATACAACAATTCATATGGTCTCGGAGATGACCCAGAATTAGTCGATCCACTATGATTCGTTCCACCCGAAGTGGTGGTTTCCAATTACCAGATATCAGAGGCTATTATTGGGCAATATTGCTAAATAGGGTTCTGGATTGGACGAGGAGTCGTGATACCAGACAGTGGGTGGCTCTAGAAGGGCTCTATATGCAGCAATTCCCAGAGATCTTCCCTTGGCTCCCTTCCTTGCCCAGGCCTCCACCCTCCCACCCAACTATCAACGCAACCCTCTCTTTCTGGAAAAAAGCTCGCAGTTGGCCCTCCCTTTCTTCCGCTTTTGGCCCGTTGACCTCTTTTCTAGCCAACCCCGACTTCTTACCCGGCTTAACGCCCTCCCACTTTAGCGACTGGGCCCTTGCGGGTCTCTTTAGGGTAGGTCAGTTGGCGACTCCCACAGGAGTTAAGCAGTTTTCAGAGGTACGATCAAAATGGGACATCCCACAACATGACTTCTGGAAATATCTACAGCTTAGACATTTTTTGCACTCCAGGCATAGATATCTCCAGGCTTCAAGGGAACTAACACAGTTCGAGAGGTTGTGTGTATCCAAGTGTTCCCCCCAGCATACTGTCTCTACACTCTACAAACTGTTACAAAGCACTGATGCTCAAACACCTACATCCTTCCAGGTGGCTTGGGAGAGGGACCTGGGGATTCCATTAACAGACAGGGACTGGCGGATGATATTCCTCAAATCCCATAAAAGTTCAGTGTGCATACAAGTTAGGAAAACCCAATATAAACTACTAATGAGATGGTACAGACACCCCTCTCTCCTCCACTTCATGTATCCTGGAGTGACGGACAGATGCTGGAGATGCCTTAGCGCCACCGGCTCCCTAATGCACATTTGGTGGAGCTGCCCCCTACTCCGCCCTTTCTGGGCTGATGTCATTTCCATTTCTCAAGATATACTTAATGCCTCTGTCCCTACTGACCCGGCCTTCTGGTTGCTTTCCCACTCCTCTCTCTCGCTGGCCCAGCATAGAATATCATTGCTCCGCCACCTATCTAACGCAGCACGGGCAGTTATCCCCACTCTCTGGAGGTCCCCAACCCCGCCTACAAGAAAACTATGGTTCACTAGAATTAACTACTACATGAACATGGAGAACATTCTCCTGGTCTCCAGAGACAAACTCTCAGAGTTCATGACCCCGTGGCTGCCATGGGTAGAATACACGTCCTCCAAAGACTACAAAGATTACATTTATGCAACCAAGTAACTTAGCATCCCAATTGATCGATTACAGAGGCGGCATTATATATATATATATCTCTTAGTTTACAGACCCCCCAGTACTGGTCACTCTTTGTTCTTTCCCTCTCCTTTTCTTTACTTCATTTCTCACTCTCCCTATAACTATTCTACTATGTTCACTCAGATACCACGATTGTATTCATTGTATAGATAGAAAGCATGTGGATACTGTATTGATGCTATAGGATGATATACCAATGCCTTTACCTATACTGACCCCCAGAGTCTGGGGTAACCCACTACTCTGCTACCATAGGCTAAAGTGTACTTAATCCTAATTTTACACATTGTCGCTTTTGTATCTGAATGTGATGTAATCTTTATATTTTTCTGAATAAAAACAGATTATACAAAAACAAAATGCAATAAACGTAGAAACACTGGACAAGGCAAATGCTCATCACTTAGATGCGGTAGATAGTCACTGGTAAACAATCGCCTATAAAGTGCCATGGTGCAACATAGAAAAGTGTCTGCATGAAGTGTAAAACTCACATCTCCCGGGAGCTCTACTTATACTCACTAGCCGCCACTCCCACCGGTGTCCCGGTACCTGCGCGGCTCACCCTTGGGCCAGCCACGCCGTGCACCGCAAGGACCGGGGACCAGCGCGAGCTTCCCGGGGGACGTGCACACTGTTTGCTGCTCACCCAGCCAGGACTTCCGGGTTGGTGACGCGCAGCTTGCATTCCACGGACCGGAACTTCCAGTACTCCCTTTTAAGGGAAACATATTGTTTGGGGAAGATCTAAATAAAATTGTGTCTGAACTGGCGGCTGCAAGACTGCCTTTCTTCCAAATACTAATCCTTCTGCACAGAAGGCAAAAGGTACCACTTTTCGTTCCTTTCGACCTCAAGGGAAAGCAAAAGGTCAGGCATACTCGTGCTTACAAAACCACTAAGCCCAAGACAAAGCAGTCTTGGGCGGCCCGTCAGCCTGCTTCTAAACAAGACAAGCCTGTCGTATGACAGGGCCGGCCTCCTCCTGGGGGACCCCTTCTGCAGTTCACCCAGGTCTGGTTAAAGACCACTTCAGACGCATGGGTGCGAGAAGTTGTCTCTCACGGGTACGCAGTCTCTTTCAAGAGACGTCCCCCTCGCCAGCTTTGCACCACGGTCATCCCTTCGGATCCACTAAAGGCGCAAACTCTGCAGCAGATTGTGAGTTCCTTCCTGGATACAGGAGTGGTAGTACCGGTACCTCTGTCCCAAAAGGGGAGTGGTTACTACTAGACCCTGTTTCTAGTGCCGAAACCCAATGGGTCCTTCCGGCCTATACTCAACCTCAAATCACTAAACAAATTTGTGAGAGTGTCCAAGTTCCGTATGAAGATGCTGCGCTCAATTGTGCTGGCGATGGAACCCGGAGACTATATGGTATCCCTGGATATTCAGGATGCGTACCTGCATATACCTATTGCCAAGTCACATCTGCAGTATCTGCGGTTTGTTATTGGCAACCTACACTATCTTGTTATTGGCAACCTATAATATCAGTTCCAGGCTCTGCCATTTTGACTGGCTATGGCTCCTCGGATCTTCACCAAGGGAGGTCACCAGGGACTCAGGATCCTGCCATATCTGGACGACTTGCTGATCCTGGAAAACTCCCACGATGTCCTCCTCAGTCTTCTACAACTGACGGAAAGCTTCCTACAAGCCCACGGGTGGCTCATCAATTGGAAGAAATCCTCGCTGGTCCCAGCTCAGTGCATGGTGCAGCTGGGGGCACTCCTGGACACACACAGTGAACATCTGTTCTTGTCTCCGGAGAAAGTCCTGAAGCTTCAGGACAGGATAAGATGCTTCCTTTATCGCCCCAGAGTGTCGATACACTCGGAGATGCAAGTACTTGGCCTGATGGTGTTGGCATTCGACAGGGTAGAGTACACTCAATTTCATTCCCACCCTCTGCAGAGGTTAATTCTTTCCAAGTGGAAAGGCCTACCTCATTGGATCAAATCTCACATGATTACTTTGACTCTGGAGGTTCATCAATCGTTGACCTGGTGGCTACAGGACCAGCAATTGAGCAAGGGCCATCTCTTCTAGATCCCGACTGGGTCCTGCTGATGATGGATGAGGTGCGGTGTTGGAGCAATACTCTTTCCAGGGTCGTTGGACCAAGGAGGAGTCTCTCCTCCCAATAAACATTCTGGAACTGTGGACAGTGTTAAAAGGTTAACTCTCACCTCTGGTACAGAACAGGCCTGTTCACGTGTGGTCAGACAATGCCACCACAGTGGCATACATCAATCATCAAGGCGGCACTCAAAGCCGCATGGCAATGTTGGAAGTGTTAAAAATCCTTCGATAGGTGGAACTCCATGTGCCAGCAATATCGGCAGTGTTCATTCCGGGTTTCCTAAGCTGGGAAGCGGACTTCCTCAGTCGTCGGGACGTACAAGCCGGAGAGTGTAGTCTTCATCCAGAAGTCTTTCAATGCCTAGTGGACACGTAGGGCCTACCAGATGTAGACCTGATGGCATATCGACACAATCACAAAGTTCCGGCCTTCGGATAAAGGACCAGGGAACCTCAAGCAGCGTTCGTGGATGCACTAGCCATTCCATGTAACTTTCAGCTGCCTTACATGTTACCTCCAGTGTCACTCCTGCCCAGAAGTGGAAATTCAAGCAAGAAGAAAGCACACTACTGCTAGTCGCTCCGGCATGGCCCAGACGGCATTGGTTCTCAGACCTGCAGTGTCTATCGATAGAGCGTCCTCCTCTACTTCCTCAACAACCAGACCTCCCCCTACAGGGCCCTTGTCTCTATCCAGACCTGGCCAAACTGGCTTTGATGGCGTGACGCTTGAAGCATCACTCCTGAGGGCCAAAGGATTCTCTGAGGCGGTCATCCAAACTATGGTGAAAGGCCGCAAACCGGCATCTGCTCGGATCTATTACAGGGTCTGGAATTCTTACTTCACCTGGTGCGCTGATAAGAACTATGATGTGTACAGATACAAAACATCCTGAATCCTGGCTTTCCTGCAACAAGGTCTGGACTTAGGCCTTCGTCTGGCCCCCCTCAAGGTTCACATATCTGCCTTGTTGATGTGGTTTCAGAGAACAATTGCATCTCTACCTGACGTTCATACATTCACTCAGCGTGTGTTAAGGATTCAGCCTCCCTATGTCCCTTCTTAAATGGCTCAGAGCCAAGGTCCTGTTTCTGTTGGCTATTGACTCTGCTAGAAGGGTGTCGAACCTAGGCACTTTGTCCTGTTGTCCACCCTTTCTAATATTACATCATGCATACAAAGAAAAAGGTTGCAGGTGCACAATTCAAACATTACCAATTTATTAATAATAATAATTGCAATAAAATTTTGCATTTTAAGCGAGGTTCTTCGCATAGTTATGGCCATAAGTAACGGCTTGCCCACCGCGTCCAGGTGACCTCATTAGTCGGGCAAGTCCTGCAACCTTTTTCTTTGTATGCAGTTCTACTGAAAGGTCTCCGCAGGGTCGCACCTCTCATTACCGATGTGCACCCCAGGACCCCTCCCCTGTATACCTAATGCTGTGTATTCACATACACAATAGAAGGCCAGAGACCCCTTCTGCCTGGTGGTAGCACCCACGCCCACCTGTCCTATATATTGGTTTTAATTAGGTTCCTGACATTTCTTAGACTGCATGCAGAGCAAGGTGAGTCCTGCACAAATGTATATTGGATTATCAGATGGGGGTGCATTTCCGGGGTGTGGGTCCCCCTGGACTGTTGTGGCTGTTTTGCCTCAGGAGCAACACATATTAACACT
The DNA here is from genome assembly GCF_028390025.1 of Pseudophryne corroboree. Classification (NCBI taxonomy): domain Eukaryota; kingdom Metazoa; phylum Chordata; class Amphibia; order Anura; family Myobatrachidae; genus Pseudophryne; species Pseudophryne corroboree. The sequence continues at coordinate 92,766,855 of NC_086453.1, read as the reverse complement.
TATTTTCATATTTACTTTCATCCCTATCGTGTGTTTTGTTTCAATGTAATTAATTTCCTACCTTCACTTTTCACTACTTTACCTCTCACTACTTTATCTCCCCCTTCATTACCTCTCACTAATTTACTCCTGCTGTTTTCAGCAGCCTCTCACTAACCTATTTTCACTTTTTAACTATATATTTTTTCACTTTTGTGTTGCTCTGGGGTCACTCAGCTGCTTCATTTTGGGGGGTCCCGCACCCTAGATTTGTACCCCCCAAAATGTTAGGGACTTGCCCGACTAATGAGGTCACCTGGACGCGGTGGGCAAGCCGTTACTTATGGCCATAACTATGCGAAGAACCTCGCTTAAAATGCAAAATTTTATTGCAATTATTATTATTAATAAATTGGTAATGTTTGAATTGTGCACCTGCAACCTTTTTCTTTATATGCAGTTCTACTGAAAGGTCTCCGCAGGGTCGCACCCCAGGACCCCTCCCCTGTAATATTACATCATGACAGGGCAGTTATTAGAACTCGCCCGGTTATTTACCTAAGGTGGTGTCATCTTGTCACCTTAACCAAGAGATTGTAGTCCCAGACTTTATCTCTTCGGATTTATCCCCCAAAGAGCGGTTTTTGGATGTTGTAAGGGCTCTCTGTATAAGTGTGGAGGGGATTGCCTCTAGGTCAGTTACCCTTTTTGTACTGTTTGGTTTCTATAAATGTGGCTGGCCAACGAATAAGCAAACCTTGGCCAGATGGATTAGAATGATGATTGCAAAAGCTTATGCGCAGGCTGGACTCCCAGCTCCTGCTGCTAATAAAGCCCATTCTACTTGGTCTGTTGGACCTTCTTGGGCGGCCTGCCGTGGCGTGTCCACAGAACAATTGTGTAAGGCGGCTACATGGTCCTCAGTGAACACGTTCATTAGGTTCTATGCCTTTGATACTTCTGCCTCCCAGGACGCCGAGTTCTCATACTCGCTAAGGCGCATCCCCTCCCTTGAGGAACTGCTTTAGGACATCCCCGATGTTTTCCTGTGGAACACAGTGTACCCCGCTGCAATAAAGGAGAGTTATGGTAGATCTACCATTGTTAATTCTCTTTCTGCGAGGTACTCTGAGTTCCACAGGGCGCCCACTCTGACGCACCTAGCTTCTATGGGTGTGTATGACATTAGCCGCTGGTACCTTCTCCTGTTGTGAGAATGTGGTTCTAGGTCACTTACATCTGCCTTCTCTCTTACCTGCTCCTACATTGGACTGGTTAATGAAACTGAGCTCACAGTGTCTGGAAGCAGCGTTACAGAGGAGGCCCCAATGCATCCTGGGACAACCTAAATCTTTAGCCTGTTGGTGCCTCTGGATCAAGATCCACTGTACACCCCAATGTTTTCCTGTGGTACCCAGTGTACCTCGCAGAAAGAGAGTTAACATTGGTACGTCTACCATAACTCTCCTTTTCAAAAAGTAAAAAAAACTTTAAACTCAAGAAAAGTTAATAAGTAAAAAAAGTGAAAAACATTTTTTGTGCTGTACCCCACTGTGTATCCATAACATAGAAGTACTGTGACTCCACAGGTAATACCCCACTGTGTATTCATAATGTACAAGTTCTGTGACTTCGCAGGCCATAAACACTGTTTTCACATAAGTAGTGGGATTCTGCAGTGTCATTTGTGAACAAAGGTTAAAAAAAGTTTTAAAAAAGTGAAAAAATATTTTTTTTTGTGCTGTACCCCACTGTATATCCATAACGTACACGTACTGTGAATCCGCAGTCCGACTCCCCACTGTGTATCCAAAATCAGAATCAAAATCAGCTTTATTGGCCAGGTGTACTCACGTACACTAGGATTTTTTTGCGGTACAATGCATTGCCAAGCAGCAACATGAAGGGGGAATACACAGCATAAGAAGGGGGAAAAACGTAGCATACATTACAAACATTACACGTATGAGTTCATACTGCACATTGCAACTGTACGATAGACTCAACATATTAGACATATACATGTAAAAACGAAGGCTGCTTGGCAGAGCAGCACTGAGGCAGCCATCTGCGGCGCCATCTTGAACGCATTTATAATGTTATGTGATCCAAAAATTATAATGGGTTTATGAACAGAGATAATAATAATAATAATAATAATAATAATTTTATTTATATAGCGCTCTTTCTCCAAACAGGACTCAAGGCGCTTTACAGACATCAAAACAATAAACATAGGGGGTGATTCCGAGTTCATCGCTCGCTGCCGATTTTCGCAGCGCAGCGATCAGGTGAAAAAACGGCATTTCTGCGTATGCGTATGCCCCGCAATGCGCACGCGCGACGTACGGGTACAAAGCTCTTTATGGTTGTGCTCAGGTTCTAGCGAAGTTTTCCTTCGCACTGGCGGCCGCAAGAAGATTGACAGGAAGGGGGCGTTACTGGGTGTCAACTGACCGTTTTCAGGGAGTTTTTGTAAAAACGCAGGCGTGTCTGAAAAAATGCAGGTGTGGCTGGACGTTCTCTGGGCGGGTGTATGACGTCAAATCCGGATACGAATAGGCTGAAGTGATCGCAAGCGCTGAGTAGGTTCAGAGTTACTAAGAAACTGCACAAACTGTTTTTGCAGAGCTCGGCTGCACATGCGTTTGCACTTCTGCTAAGCTAAAATACACTCCCCAGTGGGCGGCGGCATAGCGTTTGCACGGCTGCTAAAACTAGCTAGCGAGCGATCAACTCGGAATGACCCCCTTAATACAGAAGATTAATACAGCAATACGCAGGCCACACAGACATAAAAATTAAAACCTAGAACGCATAGATTAATCATAATGCAGGATTGGTGTCGGCATTTTAGGTAATAACTTCCATGGGTTGTGTATTCCACCCTCACAGGGTACCAGCTGCATCAGCCATCTTGGACGCACTGCGTAGGATTACCCTGGGTGGAATAGTCCACCCCTAGAAGAGATGACACAAAATGGGGGTGATTGCAGTGTCCTAACGTTCAGAGTAGAGTACTAACCAAATTATCAGGTCCATGTATCTTCATCTCATCTACAAGCGTACTAGATGAGGCAGCCATGTTGGGCACACTACGAAGGTTACACTGTGGGAGGTAAGCCATACACGAGCCCAATGCATACCTACAGTATATGAATAATCCACGTGAGGCACATCATGCCCGCAGAGGAACCATCAGAGGCCCCCATTTAGGGTGCACTGTGTTAGATGCTGCTGGCAGGGTGTGCAATCAGCAGAGGCACACCTCACAGGACTTTTTTTTTTTTAAAGAAAGCACTTGGTGAGATCACCTTTGCAGGTAAGCAACGAAAGGAGGGAAATTATCCTGGTCTCATAGGAGCAGTACTGGGGGCGGTATGAGAATGTGGGGAGCACACTAAAATCTGATGAAAGTGACCCTGCTGGTCCTGGCCTTGGTGCTCTCCCCCATGCTCACCTTGAGGGGTAGGCCTGTAAGGCACTACCGATGTTCTCTGCCAGAAGGTTAGTAGGCCTGGTCCTGGTGATTTCATTGCAGAGGTTTGGTGAGTCCACATAATGGGGGTAATTCTGAGTTGATCGCAGCAGGAATTTTGTTAACAGTTGGGCAAAACCATGTGCACTGCAGGGGAGGCAGATATAACGTGCAGAGAGAGTTAGATTTGGGTGGGTTATTTTGTTTCTGTGCAGAGTAAATACTGGCTGCTTTATTTTTACACTGCAATTTAGATTGCAGATTGAACACACCCCACCCAAATCTAACTCTCTCTGCACATGTTATATCTGCCACCCACCCCCCCCTGCAGTACACATGGTTTTGCCCAACTGCTAACAAAGTTCCTACTGCGATCAACTCAGAATTACCCCCAATGGGGGTAATTCCAAGTTGATCGCAGCAGGATTTTTGTTAGCAATTGGGTAAAACCATGTGCACTGCAGGGGAGGCAGATATAACATGTGCAGAGAGAGTTAGATTTGGGTGTGGTGTGTTCAATCTGCAATCTAATTTGCAGTGTAAAAATAAAGCAGCCAGTATTTACCCTGCACAGAAACAATATAACCCACCAAATCTAACTCTCTGCACATGTTATATCTGCCTCCCCTGCAGTGCACATGGTTTTGCCCAACTGCTAAAAAAATTCCTGCTGCGATCAACTTGGAATTACCCCCCATGTTCCTGAATTCTTTCTTGATGTTGTTCAATGTTTGTTCAGCTATTTTTTTTTAACTGTTCATTATCAAAACGCTTAAAGATGGGAATGCTTTGAGTATTGGAACGCACAGCTGACACGCACACCTGTACATGGTTGAAGCTACAGATATACTATGGTAAATGAACACAGCTACAGCTGAGGCAAATGTCCCACTAATCGAAGGTGTTAAATTGCACAGTGTTTGACTATGCAAACACCAGCCCAGTCTGCCTTCATTAAATATGCGTCGCTTACCAAAATTTCAAACACAGGTATTTTAATTTGCAAATAAATCCTGAAATCACAAATGTATCTAACAAATTGTTTGCATAGTGTTCATTTAGTATAGAGATTGTTTGCAGAGATTCAGATTGCAGTAGACAGATTACAGAGTGAGATATGAACATACCTGACCTAATTCATACCTCCCAACATGACCCTCTCCAGGAGGGACAGAATGCTCTGTTCATGGACTTCCCTATTAATTAACGATTGCCATCACCTGTGCTGAAACACCTTTCTTATCCATTAGCCTGTCCAACACAGGTGCCGGCAATCATGAATTAAGAGAAAATCCAGAAGCAGAGAATTTTGTCCCTCCTGGAGAGGGTCATGTTGGGAGGTATGCCTAATTTGCAAGTACTGTGACTAGGGTTGCCACCTCTCCCTGATTTCCTGGATTCTCCAGGATTTGGTGGCAACCCTCCAGGAGGCTTTTCCCTTCAACCAGATTCTTGGATTCTCCAGGAATAAGGGGACCCTGGGAGCACCAGCAGTGTTCCTTGGCAGCTGAGGAACTCAGTGAACTACAGTGACTGTCTCGCGAGATGATGACATCAAATCTCGCGAGACTGTGTTCAGCCCAGACTGAGCCGAAGCTGCCGTGACACTGCCATAGGCATCTCTTCCTCAGCGTTCCCCCGGGCTGCGCCTGCGGACCGCAGACTGAGCCGGAGCTGCCGTGACGCTGCCATCGGCAGCTCTTCCTCAGCGTTTCCCGGGCTGCGGTGGTGGAGTAACACCGGCCCGGATCAAGAGCAACGAGAGCTGACAGACATGTCACACATATATTTAGAATATAATGAGCATGCATGAAACAAATAGAGGCTCAAGTTATATATACAGTAGATATATGTATATATTTTTTAATCACTAACAGACACCTTTTAGTAGTGCATTTGTTTGTTTAACCTGTTGAAGCTTGATATTGATTAGGTTGTGTTCAAGGGTGTGGTATGGCTGACCGATGGTCCCCTGACCGCCGGTCAGCATACTGACACCGGGATCCCGGCAGCATACCGATGGCAAGGAGGGACGAGTGCAGCGGTCGCCACAGGTTCTATTCCCACTCTATGGGTGTCGTGGACACCCACGAGTGGAAATAGCCCCTGTTGGTCAGCATGCCGACCATCGGGATAGTGAGGGAGCGGGATTTTGGGGAGGTCATGTGACCGTCGGTCTGTTGACCGCCGGTCACATGAATACCACCCTGTGTGCAACACTTACACTTTCATGGTTCTTCCCTCTTTCACACAATCTAGTTTTAAGGCACCAAATGCCTGTAATTTATCCAAGTGGCGACTACTATATAGCTATTTATATAGATACACTGTTTCATTCAGATTGTTTGTACGTAAAATATTTTATAAATATGGGACATCATTTTATTTACATGAACATTGCTTGGTGCCGCCGGGGAAGAAGGGGGGGGGGGGGGGGATTTGGGATTGGGGGGAGGATCTCCAGGAATCGATGATGCATGAGGTGGCAACCCTAACTGTGACTCCACAGTCCATATCCCACTGTGTATCCATAACGTACAAGTACTGTGACTCTGCAGGCTGTACCTTACTAGTATCCATAATATATAAGTAGTGTGACTGCTGTGTGGCAATGTTTCATACAGTAAGTGTGCTATAAACTGCTGTTTGTTTGTGCAGCTGCTCTGTCGCTTAGTAACCAGCCAGCTCACTGCAGCCTTTGGCCTAAATCGGATGAAAACAATATTGTGAGCTGTGAAGTCATCAAAATTGACTGTAAATGAGTAGAAATTAATGTTATTGAGGTTAATGATACTCTAGGAACAAAATAAGGCCTGAATTATGTGATTTTAGCTTTTTCTGTCAATTTTTGGAAAAAATCCAAAACCAAAAAAAACAGTCATGGCTGAAATATAAAACCGAATCCAAAATTAAAACCGGACGACAAATTATAACCAAACCCAGAAAAAATTGTCCAGTGCACACCTCTAATTGTAATAACACTAAATAATACCTTTATCGGTGGTTTACGATTCCTAACTTTACTTCCATACAACATTAAAGCAATATTGCCATCTAGTGATCAAATTAAGGAACATCACACAGATTACACGATAAAGAGATGCACAAAAATGTCTAAACTGGGCTGTAGTATGTTCATCTGATTGCACATTTTCCACCCAGAATATTCATATAATATTACTGTAGTTCCACTTTCACTTTTCCTTATACCACAACCACATCACAAAGTAAAATAAGCAGATACTGTATCTTTGTTCTAGCTCACTGGGGTATATTTACTAAGGTCCCGATTTTGACCGAGATGGTGTTTTATCTTCAAAGTGTCATCTCGGGAATTTGCTAAACTCAAATCACGGCAGTGATGAGGGCATTCGTATTTTTTTGGAAGTCCAAGAAAAAAAATACGAATGAATACACCATCGGTCAAATACGCCTGTAATTTGGTAGAACTCGGTCATTTACTAAAAAGTGTAATTCACAAACACTGCCGACAATAGCCAAACACTGCCGGGAAAAAATACCAATCGTGAAAAAGTGCTAAAATAAAACAGACCTGCTTTTTTTTACCGTGTTCTGATAGGCATGCACGGATCCATGAGATCCGTACATGTTTATCAGTGGGAAGGGTTGGGAAAGTGTTAAATTTACAAAAAAAAAAATGCGTAGGGTCCCCCCTCCCAAGCAAAACCAGCCCCGGCTCATTGAGCCGGTCCTGGTTGAAAAAATATGGGGAAAAAATTGACCGGGGTTCCCCCATATTTAATCAACCAGCACCGGGCTCTGCGCCTGGTCCTGGTTCCAAAAATACGGGGGACATAAAGCGTAGGGGTCCCCCGTATTTCTGAAACCAGCACCGGGCTCCACTAGCCAGATACATAATGCCACAGCCGGGGGACACTTTTATATTGGTCCCTGCGGCCCTGGCATTACATACCCAACTAGTCACCCCTGGCTGGGGGGCCCCTTCAATCAAGGGGTCCCCCCCTCCAGCCACCCAAGGGCCAGGGGTGAAGCCTGAGGCTGTCCCCCCCATCCAAGGGCGGCGGATGGGGGGCTGATAGCCTTTTTGCCAAAATTTGAATATTGTTTTTAGTAGCAGTACTACAAGTCCCAGCAAGCCTCCCCCGCAAGCTGGTACTTGGAGAACCACAAGCACCAGCATGCGGTGGAAAACCGGGCCCGCTGGTACCTGTAGTACTACTACTAAAAAAATACCCCAATAAAAACAGAAGACACACACCTTGAAAGTAAAAGTTTAATTCATACATCCACACCTCCAAACATACATACTTACCTATGTTCACGCGAGGGTCAGTCCTCTTCTCCATGTAGAATCCATGGGGTACCTGTTGGAAAAATTATACTCACATAATCCAGTGTAGATCGGTCCTCTTCTGTTCTATTTGTAATCCACGTACTTTGCAAAATAAAAAAACGGACACCCGACCACGCACTGAAAGGGGCCCCATGTTTTCACATGGGACCCCTTTCCCGGACTGCCAGGAACCCCCCCTGACTTCTGTCTAAGAGGGTTCCTTCTGCCAATCAGGGAGCGCCACGTCGTGGCACCCTCCTGATTGGCTGTGTGCTCCTGTAGTGTATGTCAGACAGCACACGGCAGTGATACAATGTAGCGTCTATGCGCTCCATTGTAACCAATGGTGGGAACTTTGTGGTCAGCGGTGAGGTTACTTTCGGTCACGTAAAACACTGCCAAAAAATACGAATGACATCGACATCGGTAAATACGAAAATGCAGAATACGACAGCTTAGTAAATTAGTCGTAATAAATTCAAAAAGTTGCAATTTTACACTTTCGATGTCATTCGTGATTGAACTTTAACCTCATTCGGAAAAATACGAATTTTAGTAAATATACCCCACTGTCTCACTTTTTCTATGTAAAGAAAATAATCGTGTTATTTATATAGCACTTTAATCCCAGTAGGACTCAAAGGGACACATTTACTAAGCAGTGATAAAAGGGGAGAAGTAAGCCAGTGGAGAAGTTGTCCATGGCTACCAATCAGCTGCTCTGTATACTTTTATAGTATGCAAATTATAAATGTTACATCAATGCTGATTGGTTGCCATGGGCAACTTCTCCACTGGCTCACATCTCCACTTTTATCACTGTTTAGTAAATGTCCCCCAGAGTTCTTTCCGTTTGCATTGAAAAAAGACAATACAAACCTAACAGAAAAGAGTTGAACATTTGGGTTGTATTTTTTTCCCTTCAAATTCTGTTTATTGAATATTTAATAAATTACAAAGCAGAGCAATACAATGATTGAATCAGGAGGACAGTTGATGTTATCAGCCCAAATCTACAACCATAGAATATGCATCTTAGTGAATGGAGGAACCTAAGGAACTAGTAGTAGGCAAGAGAAGATAAAGCATAAAACAGACTAGTGTACATTATTAGAATAACACCATAGTCTTAAATGTACGTGGTTCAGAACAGTGACTGGCTACAGAGATACAGATGTAACCTCGCTGTCAACTCAGAATTGGGTTGTATTTTTAAGACATAAAGCAACATTAATGAAATGCTGTAATAAGCAGTGAAATTATAACTTGAATTCTGTTTTAGAAGGTTTCCAGAGTGCGGCCCTCTTGAAGTATGCCGGGAAGCGAGTTCCATAGGGTCGGGGCCGCAATACGAAAAAGCTCGACCCACAAATTAATTAAGGGAGATTCTAGGTTGCTGCTAAATAGTCCTTCATTTAAATATTACAGTAAGCTAGCAGTGTACCAAGGATCAGAAGCTGCTTCAGGTATCATGGACCTTGGTTATGTAGGGCTTAGATAGTAAGTAAGCCAATCTTTTGTTACAGGCAGCGAGTGAAGGGAGTAGAGAATGGTTCTTATGTTGCTTGAAAGGGGCTGGTTAGTTAACAGCCAGGCAATTGTGTCTTGTACTTTTGCTGGGAGACCCCGGTAGAGGGCATTGCAGTAGTCTGAGTGTCATGATGTTGTACTTTTGCTGGAGACACACGTAGAGGGCATTGCAGTAGTCTGAGTGTCATGATGTTGTACTTTTGCTGGGAGACCCCGGTAGAGGGCATTGCAGTAGTCTGAGTGTAATGATGTTGTACTTTTGCTGGGAGACACAGGTAGAGGGCATTGCAGTAATCTGAGTGTAATGATGTTGTACTTTTGCTGGGAGACACAGGTAGAGGGCATTGCAGTAGTCTGAGTGTAATGATGTTGTACTTTTGCTGGGAGACACAGGTAGAGGGCATTGCAGTAGTCTGAGTGTAATGATGTTGTACTTTTGCTGGGAGACACAGGTAGAGGGCATTGCAGTAGTCTGAGTGTAATGATGTTGTACTTTTGCTGGGAGACACAGGTAGAGGGCATTGCAGTAATCTGAGTGTAATGATGTTGTACTTTTGCTGGGAGACACAGGTAGAGGGCATTGCAGTAGTCTGAGTGTAATGATGTTGTACTTTTGCTGGGAGACCCCGGTAGAGGGCATTGCAGTAGTCTGAGTGTCATGATGTTGTACTTTTGCTGGAGACACACGTAGAGGGCATTGCAGTAGTCTGAGTGTCATGATGTTGTACTTTTGCTGGGAGACCCCGGTAGAGGGCATTGCAGTAGTCTGAGTGTAATGATGTTGTACTTTTGCTGGGAGACACAGGTAGAGGGCATTGCAGTAATCTGAGTGTAATGATGTTGTACTTTTGCTGGGAGACACAGGTAGAGGGCATTGCAGTAGTCTGAGTGTAATGATGTTGTACTTTTGCTGGGAGACACAGGTAGAGGGCATTGCAGTAGTCTGAGTGTAATGATGTTGTACTTTTGCTGGGAGACACAGGTAGAGGGCATTGCAGTAGTCTGAGTGTAATGATGTTGTACTTTTGCTGGGAGACACAGGTAGAGGGCATTGCAGTAATCTGAGTGTAATGATGTTGTACTTTTGCTGGGAGACACAGGTAGAGGGCATTGCAGTAGTCTGAGTGTAATGATGTTGTACTTTTGCTGGGAGACCCCGGTAGAGGGCATTGCAGTAGTCTGAGTGTAATGATGTTGTACTTTTGCTGGGAGACCCCGGTAGAGGGCATTGCAGTAGTCTGAGTGTAATGATGTTGTACTTTTGCTGGGAGACCCCGGTAGAGGGCATTGCAGTAGTCTGAGTGTAATGATGTTGTACTTTTGCTGGGAGACCCCGGTAGAGGGCATTGCAGTAGTCTGAGTGTAATGATGTTGTACTTTTGCTGGGAGACCCCGGTAGAGGGCATTGCAGTAGTCTGAGTGCAATGATGTAAAATGCATGTATGATTTTAGGCAGTTAATCTGAGGGAATTAAGGGCTTGATTCTGGCTATATTTCTCAGATAAAAGAATGAGGATTTGATTGTGTCTGATAACTGATGTGTAAGTGTCAATGCCCCATCCATGACAACACCAAGATTCAGTAAAGGTGTTTTGCAATTCTGAACCCCTAAGCGTAAATCCTGTTGGTTGGCTAAGCTGTATTCTTGTCCTTTGATGCTGAGCTCCTTTAGTAAGGACCTCTGTTTTATCAGGATTCAGTCACAGCCAACTATAACTTATCCACTCCTTGAGCTCAGCCTAGTAATGGTTACAAGTAGTGTGCAGGACCTAATGTAAGTCTTTCATCTTGAATATGTGTCCTAACAGCTGCTTGACATTTGAGATGTGTTGTTTTTGGCCTGCTAGCAACAGATCATCCACATACACAACTATAGTGAAGAGTTTCTCTTCCATGTATCTGTGGTTCAGACAATGATCAGTCTTTGAATGCACAAAATCCATTCCCTGCAGTTTGATGTACCAACAATGACCATTCTGTTTTAGACCAAATAAAGTTTTCTTTAAGAGACAGACTTCTCACTCTTTTCTGTGGTTGGATGTCTATGCTGGTAGTTTCTTTGCATCACTGCAACAACTGGCTGCACTTGGCTGTGCCTATTCGCACCTGTGATTTGGCAACGCAATGCGCGTCATGGCAAACGAGGCACACCCTTGCCTAGGTGAAGCCAAGATCAGCGTGGCTACATTTGTGCTTGTTCTGTAACTCCAATTCCTGCTTTGTTTTAAGTGGTGCTGTTTCTTGGAATATAACACCTCTTGACTTTATGAGCTTTCTCCTTTTGGAGTTCCAAAATGTATATATCCTTTACTGTTTTGGTGGTATCTAAGAATGATATATTTCACAGTTTTGATATCCATCTTATGTCTCTTCTCCTTGGGAATGTGCACATATGCAATGCACCCAAAGACATTGAGATGATTGATGTTTGCATTTCTTCCTGACCACGCATTTACTAGAGTTTGTCCGTTAGAGCAACTGTGGGAGCACGATTCTTTAGATAGGCCACTGTAGGTACTGCTTCTACCTAAAAGCCTTTGTTCAGGTCTCCATCTTCAGCATAGAAGCAGCATTTGCACGCTCACTTACACCATTCTGCTCCAGTGTATATGCAATGGTCAGTTAATTATCAATACCATGCTTCTTTTTTCTGCAATATATGTTTATTGTCTTTTGAAATAGTCAAACAACAGTACATCAAAATACGAAAAAGACCGCACACGACATGGACTTATCATAAAGATGCATACAAAACATAACAATATCCAAAAATTAGCCAGTATAATTCAAACAAAATATTAAGAACAAACAAAAAAAATCAGACAAACGCAAAGACAACACACAAAAAGGGAGGGGATGGGACAAAAGGTGAGGGAAGATGAGGACCCCAGACTACTTATGGAGAGGAAATTAGGGAAGGCCAGCCTTCAGCAGAAATGTCTATAAAAGAGAGAAAGGAAAAGAATCCCTGACTCCAAATAGATGATGTCTACATGTCTACTAGGGCAAAACATTCCTTAAGAGTGTGTGTGCGTAGGATGGGGGAGGTTTGGGAGTAGTAGACCGCCAGCTTAATGCCATGCTTCTTTAGGAAGTTCTCAACATCTTTGTTTAGATATTATGAGAATATCTAATTCCAACTGACTGTCAGGCCTCAAGATTTTTTACTTGTAACCAGTTTGAGTTTCTACTGATCACTTGGAGTGTGCAGTTTTGCTCATCACTTCATTTTTTTTCTTTGATTAATTAACTGTGTGTCATTCTGGTTAAGTTATCTGTCAATGATATGAATTATCTGTATCCATTTATCGATTTGGCTTTCATTAGAACTAGAGATGAGCGGGTTCGGTTCTCAGAGAACCAAACCCTACCGGATTTTGCCTTCCGAGTTCGGTTCCAAGCCAGGCTTGGGTTTTCCCGCCTGACTCTGAAACCCGAACACGGCAAAACAACATCATCCCGCTGTCGAATTCTCGCAGAATTTGGATTCCATATAAGGAGCCGCGCGTCGTGGACATTTTCACTCCAGTCTCGGAGACTGTAGTGAGAGGACGTGTCAGTGTCTGTGTGGGGGCGGGAAAGTGGGGTGGCGAGTCTTGTGCTGTGTTGTGCTGCTCAGTCCAGTCCAGTGTAGTCAGTGTATTGTGCTGCATCAGTCCAGCCAGTCACAGTGTTGGTGTCCTCTGCTGCCATATATCCAGTGTAGCTGTATAGAGTGGTGTTGTGTTGTGCTGCATCAGACCAGTGGTAGTGTACTGTCCGTCAGTCATTCCAGTGACGATATACGCTGCTGCTATATGTCCACTGCTGCCGTATGATAATAATAATAATAATAACAACAACAACAACAACCACAAGTCCCTTACAGTGTTGTTGTGTTGTTCTGCATCAGACCAGTGGTAGTGTCCTGTCCATCAGTCATTCCAATGACAATATACGCTGCTGCTATATGTCCACTGCTGCTGTATAATAATTATAACAACCACAAGTCCCTTATAGTATTGTTGTGTTGTGCTGCATCAGACCAGTGGTGGTGTCCCGTCCATCAGTCATTCCAGTGATGATATACGCTGCTGCTATATGTCCACTGCTACTGTATAATAATTATAACAACAACCACAAGTCCCTTTAAGTGTTGTTGTGTCGTGCTGCATCAGACCAGTGGTAGTGTCCTGTCCATCAGTCATTCCAGTCATTCCTGTGCCGCATATTGGTGGTCATTCCGAGTTGATCGCTAGCTGCATTCATTCGCTGTGCAGCGATGAGGCAAAAAAACTGCACTTCTGCGCATGCGTATGCGGCACAATGCGCACGCGTGAAGTACTATTAAAATGAACGATGTACTGTAGTTTCACACAAGGTCTAGTGAAGCTTTTCAGTCGCACTGCTGGCCGCAGAGTGATTGACATGAAGTGGGCGTTTCTGGGTGTCAACTGACCGTTTTCAGGGAGTGTTCAAAAAAACGCAGGCATGCCAGGAAAAATGCAGGCATGGCTGGGTGAACGCAGGGTGTGTTTGTGACTTACTAAACAGTCTGAAGTCATCGCAAGCACTGAGTAGGTATTGAACTACTCTAAAACTGCACAAAAAAATTTTGCCGCCTCTCTGCGAGCCTTTCTTTCGCACTTCTGTTAAGCTAAAATACACTCCCAGTGGGAGGCGGCATAGCGTTTGCACGGCTGCAAAAAACTGCTAGTGAGCGAACAACTCGGAATGACCACCATTGTCTTATATAACTCCCAAAAAATAATGGAGAACAAAAATTTTGAGGATAAAATAGGGAAAGATCAAGAAGAACCACTTCCTCCTAGTGCTGAAGCTGCTGCCACTAGCCATGACATAGACGATGAAATGCCATCAACGTCGTCTGCCAAGGCTAATGCCCAATGTGATAGTAGAGGGCATGTAAAATCCAAAAAGCCAAAGTTCAGTAAAAAGAAATTTAAATCATCTGAGGAGAAACGTAAACTTGCCAATATGCCATTTACGACATGGAGTGGCAAGGAACGGCTGAGGCCCTGGCCCTGGCAGCAAAAGGCCATTCAAGCCTATACATCTGCCTACGATATAGGCAAAGGAGGGGGAATGCACCTGACTCAAGCGCAGTGGAGAATGATTTCAGTCTTGTGCAAGGTTCTCCAACCCTTCGAACTTGCCACACGTGAAGTCAGTTCAGACACTGCCAGCCTGAGTCAGGTCATTCCCCTCATCAGGCTTTTGCAGAAGCAGCTGGATAAATTGAAGGAGGAGCTAAGACGGAGCGATTCCGCAACGTATGTGGGACTTGTGGATGGAGCCTTTCATTCGCTTTGCTAGGATTCAAGGGTGGTCAATCTGTTGAAATCAGAGCACTACATTTTGGCCACTGTGCTCGATCCTAGGTTTAAAGTCTACGTTGTATCTCTCTTTCCAGCAGACACAAGTGTGCAGAGGTGCAAAGACCTGCTGGTTAGTAAATTGTCAACTCAAGCGGAAAGTGACCGGTCAACAGCTCGTCCTTCAATTTCTCCCACCACTGGGGCTGCAAGGAAAAGGATAAGATTTCCTAGCCCACACGCTGGCGGTGATGCAGGGCAGTCAGGAGCGAAAGCCGACATCTGGTCCGGACTGAAGGACCTGATTACTGATATGTCTACTGTCACTGCAAATGATTCTGTCACCATTGAAAGAATGGTAGAGGATTATATGAGTGAAAGCATCCAAGTAGGCATGTCAGACAGTGTAGGCATGTCAGAAAGGCAATTTGGAGGCCCTTGCACAAACTGGCTTTATTTGACCTAAGTTGCCCCCCCTTTAGTGTGTACTCCGAAAGAGTGTTTAGTGCAGCCGGTTACCTTGTCAGCGATCGGCATATGAGGTTACTTCCACTAAATGTGGAGAAGAGGATGTTCATCAAAATGAATTATAAATTCCTCCAGGAAGACCTTTACCAGCAATTGCCTCCAGAAAGTACACAGGGACCTGTGATGGTGGATTCCAGTGGGGACGAATTAATACTCTGTGAGGAGGATGTACACAGTGAAAGGGTTGAGGAATCAGAGGATGAGGATGAGGTGGACATCTTGCCTCTGTAGAGCCAGTTTGTACAAGGAGAGATTGATTGCTTCTTTTTTGGTGGGGGCCCAAACAAACCAGTCATTTCAGCCACAGTCGTGTGGCAGACCTTGTCGCTGAAATGATTGGTTTGTTAAAGTGTGCATGTCCTGTTTATATAACATAAGGGTGGGTGGGAGGGCCCAAGGACAATTCCATCTTGCACCTCTTTTTCCTCTTTGCATCATGTGCTGTTTGGGGACTAGTTTTTTTTTGTTGCATCCTGACTGACACTGCAGTGCCACCCCTAGATGGGCCAGGTGTTTGTGCCGCACACTTGTGTCGCTTAGCTTGGTCATCCAGCTACCTCATTGCACCTCTTTTTCTTCTTTGCATCATGTGCTGTTTGGGGCCTATTTTTTAAATCTGTCATCCTGTCTGCCACTGCAGTGCCACTCCTAGATGGGCCAGGTGTTTGTGTCGCACACTTGTGTCATTTAGCTTGCCCATCCAGCTACCTAATTGCACCTCTTTTTCTTCTTTGCATCATGTACTGTTTGGGGACCAGTTTTTGAATAGTGCCATCTTGTCTGCAAGAAGTGTAATGATGTTGTACTTTTGCTGGGAGACACAGGTAGAGGGCATTGCAGTAGTCTGAGTGTAATGATGTTGTACTTTTGCTGGGAGACCCCGGTAGAGGGCATTGCAGTAGTCTAAATGTAATGATGTTGTACTTTTGCTGGGAGACCCCGGTAGAGGGCATTGCAGTAGTCTGAGTGTAATGATGTTGTACTTTTGCTGGGAGACACAGGTAGAGGGCATTGCAGTAGTCTGAGTGTAATGATGTTGTACTTTTGCTGGGAGACCCCGGTAGAGGGCATTGCAGTAGTCTAAATGTAATGATGTTGTACTTTTGCTGGGAGACCCCGGTAGAGGGCATTGCAGTAGTCTGAGTGTAATGATGTTGTACTTTTGCTGGGAGACACAGGTAGAGGGCATTGCAGTAGTCTGAGTGTAATGATGTTGTACTTTTGCTGGGAGACCCCGGTAGAGGGCATTGCAGTAGTCTGAGTGTAATGATGTTGTACTTTTGCTGGGAGACCC
The DNA here is from genome assembly GCF_028390025.1 of Pseudophryne corroboree. NCBI lineage: Eukaryota > Metazoa > Chordata > Amphibia > Anura > Myobatrachidae > Pseudophryne > Pseudophryne corroboree. The sequence continues at coordinate 92,750,416 of NC_086453.1, read as the reverse complement.
CGGTAGAGGGCATTGCAGTAGTCTGAGTGCAATGATGTAAAATGCATGTATGATTTTAGGCAGATAATCTGAGGGAATTAAGGGCTTGATTCTGGCTATATTTCTCAGATAAAAGAATGAGGATTTGATTGTGGCTGATAACTGATGTGTAAGTGTCAATGCCCCATCCATGACAACACCAAGATTCATTAAAGGTGTTTTGCAATTCTGAACCCCCAAGTGTAAATCCTGTTGGTTGGCTAAACTGTATTCTTGTCCTTTGATGCTGAGCACCTTTAGTAAGGACCTCTGTTTTATCAGGATTCAGTCACAGCCAACTATCACTCATTCACTCCTTGAGCTCAGCCTAGTAATGGTTACAAGTAGTGTGCAGGACCCAATGTAAGTCTTTCATCTTGAATATGTGTCCTAACAGCTGCTTGACATTTGAGATGTGTTGTTTTTGGCCTGTTAGTAACAGATCATCCACATACACAACTATAGTGAAGAGTTTCTCTTCCGTGTATCTGTGGTTCAGACAATGATCAGTCTTTGAATGCACAAAATCCATTCCCTGCAGTTTGATGTACCAACAATGACCATTCTGTTTTAGACCAGATAAAGTTTTCTTTAAGAGACAGACTTCTCACTCTTTTCTGTGGTTGGATGTCTATGCTGGTAGTTTCTTTTTCAAGCATCTCTCCAGCTGCTAGCATATAAAATGACATATACAGATGTAGCCAAGTTCATCATTGTTGTGAAGCATACATACGTGCATATGCATCACTGCAACAACTGGCTGCACTTGGCTGTGCCTTTTCGCACCTGTGATTTGGCAACGCAATGCGCGTCATGGCAAACGAGGCACACCCTTGCCTAGATGAAGCCAAGATCAGCGTGGCTACATTTGTGCTTGTTCTGTAACTCCAATTCCTGCTTCGTTTTAAGTGGTGCTGTTTCTTGGAATATAACACCTCTTGACTTTATGAGCGTTCTCCTTTTAGAGTTCCAAAATGTATATATCGTTTACTGTTTTGGTGTTATCTAAGAATGATATATTTCACAGTTTTGATATCCATCTTATGTCTCTTCTCCTTGGGAATGTGCACATATGCATTGCACCCAAAGACATTGAGATGATTGATGTTTGGATTTCTTCCTGACCACGCCTTTACTGGAGTTTGTCCGTTAGAGCAACTGTGGGAGCACGATTCTTTAGATAGGCCACTGTAGGTACTGCTTCTACCTAAAAGCCTTTGTTCAGGTCTCCATCTTCAGCATAGAAGCAGCATTTGCACGCTCACTTACACCATTCTGCTCCAGTGTATATGCAATGGTCAGTTAATTATCAATACCATGCTTCTTTTTTCTGCAATATATGTGTATTGTCTTTTGAAATAGTCAAACAACAGTACATCAAAATACGAAAAAGACCGCACACGACATGGACTTATCATAAAGATGCATACAAAACATAACAATATCCAAAATTAGGCAGTATAATTCAAACAAAATATTAAGAACAAACAAAAAAATCAGACAAACGCAAAGACAACACACAAAAAGGGAGGGGATGGGACAAAAGGTGAGGGAAGATGAGGACCCCAGACTACTTATGGAGAGGAAATTAGGGAAGGCCAGCCTTCAGCAGAAATGTCTATAAAAGAGAGAAAGGAAAAGAATCCCGGACTCCAAATAGATGAGAACTTCTGTTCCGATTTGGAGGTTGTCCATAGACATGTACATGTCTACTAGGGCAAAACATTCCTTAAGAGTGTGTGTGCGGAGGAGGGGGGGAGGTTTGGGAGTAGTAGACCGCCAGCTTAATGCCATGCTTCTTTAGGAAGTTCTCAACATCTTTGTTTAGATATTATGAGAATATCTAATTCCAACTGACTGTCAGGCCTCAAGATTTTTTTACTTGTAACCAGTTTGAGTTTCTACTGATCACTTGGAGTGTGCAGTTTTGCTCATCACTTCATTTTTTTTCTTTGATTAATTAACTGTGTGTCATTCTGGTTAAGTTATCTGTCAATGATATGGATTATCTGTATCCATTTATCGATTTGGCTTTCATTAGAACTAGAGATGAGCGGGTTCGGTTCTCAGAGAACCAAACCCTACCGGACTTTGCCTTCCGAGTTCGGTTCCAAGCCAGGCTTGGGTTTTCCCGCCTGACTCTGAAACCCGAACACGGCAAAACAACATCATCCCGCTGTCGAATTCTCGCAGAATTTGGATTCCATATAAGGAGCCGCGCGTCTCGGCCATTTTCACTCCAGTCTAGGAGAGTGTATTGAGAGGACGTGTCCTCAGTGTTCAGTGTCTGTGTGGGGGCGGGAAAGTGGGGTGGCGAGTCTTGTGCTGTGTTGTGCTGCTCAGTCCAGTCCAGTGTAGTCAGTGTATTGTGCTGCATCAGTCCAGCCAGTCACAGTGTTGGTGTCCTCTGCTGCCATATATCCAGTGTAGCTGTATAGAGTGGTGTTGTGTTGTGCTGCATCAGACCAGTGGTAGTGTACTGTCCGTCAGTCATTCCAGTGACGATATACGCTGCTGCTATATGTCCACTGCTGCCGTATGATAATAATAATAATAACAACAACAACAACAACCACAAGTCCCTTACAGTGTTGTTGTGTTGTTCTGCATAAGACCAGTGGTAGTGTCCTGTCCATCAGTCATTCCAATGACAATATACGCTGCTGCTATATGTCCACTGCTGCTGTATAATAATTATAACAACAACCACAAGTCCCTTATAGTATTGTTGTGTTGTGCTGCATCAGACCAGTGGTGGTGTCCTGTCCATCAGTCATTCCAATGACAATATACGCTGCTGCTATATGTCCACTGCTGCTGTATAATAATTATAACAACAACCACAAGTCCCTTTAAGTGTTGTTGTGTCGTGCTGCATCAGACCAGTGGTAGTGTCCTGTTCATCAGTCATTCCAGTCATTCCTGTGCCGCATATTGGTGGTCATTCCGAGTTGATCGCTAGCTGCATTCATTCGCTGTGCAGCGATGAGGCAAAAAAACTGCACTTCTGCGCATGCGTATGCGGCACAATGCGCACGCGTGAAGTACTATTAAAATGAACGATGTACTGTAGTTTCACACAAGGTCTAGTGAAGCTTTTCAGTTGCACTGCTGGCCGCAGACTGATTGACATGAAGTGGGCGTTTCTGGGTGTCAACTGACCGTTTTCAGGGAGTGTTCAAAAAAACGCAGGCATGCCAGGAAAAATGCAGGCATGGCTGGGTGAACGCAGGGTGTGTTTGTGACTTACTAAACAGTCTGAAGTCATCGCAAGCACTGAGTAGGTATTGAACTACTCTAAAACTGCACAAAAAAATGTTGCCGCCTCTCTGCGAGCCTTTCTTTCGCACTTCTGTTAAGCTAAAATACACTCCCAGTGGGAGGCGGCATAGCGTTTGCACGGCTGCAAAAAACTGCTAGCGAGCGAACAACTCGGAATGACCACCATTGTCTTATATAACTCCCAAAAAATAATGGAGAACAAAAATTTTGAGGATAAAATAGGGAAAGATCAAGAAGAACCACTTCCTCCTAGTGCTGAAGCTGCTGCCACTAGCCATGACATAGACGATGAAATGCCATCAACGTCGTCTGCCTAAGCCAATGCCCAATGTGATAGTAGAGGGCATGTAAAATCCAAAAAGCCAAAGTTCAGTAAAAAGAAATTTAAATCATCTGAGGAGAAACGTAAACTTGCCAACATGCCATTTACGACATGGAGTGGCAAGGAACGGCTGAAGCCCTGGCCTATGTTCATGGCTAGTGGTTCAGCTTCACATGACGATGGAAACCCTCATCCTCACGCTAGACAAAGTAAAAGAGTTAAGCTGGAAAGAGCACAGAGAAGAACTATGCGTTCTGAGATGGTATCACAAGTCCCCAAGGAGAGTCCAAGTGTGTCGGTGGTTGCAGTGCCTGACCTTCCCAACATTGGATGGGAAGAGGTGGCTCCTTCCACCATTTGCACGCCCCCTGCAAGTGCTGGAAGGAGCACCCACAGTCCAGTTCCTGATATTCAAATTGAAGATGTCACTGTTGAAGTATGAGGATATGGGTGTTGCTGGCGCTGAGGAGGAAGTTGACGATGAGGATTCTGATGGTGATGTGGTTTGTTTAAGTCAGGCACCGGGGGGGAGACACCTGTTGTCCTTGGGATGAAGAAGCCCATTGTGATGCCTGGGCAAACTACCAAAAAAGCCACCTCTTCGGTGTGGAATTATTTCTCCATAAATCCGGACAACAGGTGTCAAGCCATCTGTTGCCTCTGTCAATCTGTAATAAGTAGGGGTAAGGATGTTATCCACCTAGGAACATCCTCCCTTATACGTCACCTGCTGTGCATTCATCAGAAGTCAGTGTCAAGTTGTGAAACTTTGGGTAAGAGTGTAAGCAGTCCACTGACACCTAAATCCCTTCTTCCTCCTGTACCCAAGCTCCTGCAAGCCACACCACCAACTCCCTCAACATCAACTTCCTCCTCCATCAGGAACGTCAGTAGTCCTGCAGGCCATGTCACTGTCAAGACTGAGGAGTCCTCTCCTAACTGTGATTCCTCCGTAGGATCCTTGAGTGGTACGCCTGCTGTTGCTGCCGCTGCTGTTGTTGCTGCTGTTGGGAGTCGATCATCATCCCAGGGGGGAAGTCGGAAGACCACTTGTGCTAATTCCAGTAAGCTATTGACTGTCCAACAGTCCTTTGTGAGGAAGATGAAATATGACAGCAGTCATCCTTTTGCAAAGCAGATAACTGAGGCCTTGACAGGTATGTTGGTGTTAGACGTGCATCCGGTATCCACCATTAGTTTAGTGGGACTTAAAGAATTGTTTGAGGTACTGTGTCCCCGGTATCAAATCCCATCTAGGTTCCACTTCTCTAGGCAGGCCTCCCAAGAATGTACACAGATGTCAGAAAAAGAGTCACCAGTGTTCTACAAAATGCGGTTGTATCCAGTGTCCACTTAACCACGGACATGTGGACAAGTGGAACAGGGCAGACTAAGGACTAAATGACTGTAACAGCCCACTGGGTAGATGTATTGCCTCCCGCATCAACAACAGCAGCGGCACCAGTAGCAGCATCTCTCAAACGCCAACTCGTTCCTAGGCAGGCTACGCTATGTATCACCGCTTTCCTTAAGAGGCACACAGCTGACAACCTCTTACGGAAACTGAGGAACATCATCGCAGAATGGCTTACCCCAATTGGACTCTACTGGGGATTTGTGATATCGGACAATGCCACCAATAGTGTCGTGCATTACATCTGGGCAAATTCCAGCATGTCCCATGTTTTGCACATACAATTAATTTGGTGGTGCAGAATTTTTTGAAAAATGACAGGGGTGTGCAGGAGATGCTGTTGGTGGCCCTAAAAATTGCGCGCCACTTTCGGAATTCTGCCACTGCGTGCCAAAGACTGGAGCGCCAGCAAACACTCCTGAACCTGCCCTGCCATCAACTGAAGCAAGAGGTGGTAACAAGGTGGAATTCAACCCTCTATATGCTTCAGAGGATGGAGGAGCAGCAAAAGGCCATTCAAGCCTATACATCTGCCTACGATATAGGCAAAGGAGGGGGAATGCACCTGACTCAAGCGCAGTGGAGAATGATTTCAGTCTTGTGCAAGGTTCTCCAACTCTTCGAACTTGCCACACGTGAAGTCAGTTCAGACACTGCCAGCCTGAGTCAGGTCATTCCCCTCATCAGGCTTTTGCAGAAGCAGCTGGATAAATTGAAGGAGGAGCTAAGACGGAGCGATTCCGCAACCTATGTGGGTCTTGTGGATGGAGCCTTTCATTCGCTTTGCTAGGATTCAAGGGTGGTCAATCTGTTGAAATCAGAGCACTACATTTTGGCCACTGTGCTCGATCCTAGGTTTAAAGTCTACGTTGTATCTCTCTTTCCAGCAGACACAAGTGTGCAGAGGTGCAAAGACCTGCTGGTTAGTAAATTGTCAACTCAAGCGGAAAGTGACCGGTCAACAGCTCGTCCTTCAATTTCTCCCGCCACTGGGGCTGCAAGAAAAAAGGATAAGATTTCCTAGCCCACACGCTGGCGGTGATGCAGGGCAGTCAGGAGCGAAAGCTGACATCTGGTCCGGACTGAAGGACCTGATTACTGATATGTCTACTGTCACTGCAAATGATTCTGTCACCATTGAAAGAATGGTAGAGGATTATATGAGTGAAAGCATCCAAGTAGGCATGTCATACAGTGTAGGCATGTCAGAAAGGCAATTTGGAGGCCCTTGCACAAACTGGCTTTATTTTACCTAAGTTGCCCCCCCTTTAGTGTGTACTCCGAAAGAGTGTTTAGTGCAGCCGGTTACCTTGTCAGCGATCGGCGTATGAGGTTACTTCCACTAAATGTGGAGAAGAGGATGTTCATCAAAATGAATTATAAATTCCTCCAGGAAGACCTTTACCAGCAATTGCCTCCAGAAAGTACACAGGGGCCTGTGATGGTGGATTCCAGTGGGGACGAATTAATACTCTGTGAGAAGGATGTACACAGTGAAAGGGTTGAGGAATCAGAGGATGAGGATGAGGTGGACATCTTGCCTCTGTAGAGCCAGTTTGTACAAGGAAAGATTGATTGCTTCTTTTTTGGTGGGGGCCCAAACAAACCAGTCATTTCAGCCACAGTCGTGTGGCAGACCTTGTCGCTGAAATGATTGGTTTGTTAAAGTGTGCATGTCCTGTTTATATAACATAAGGGTGGGTGGGAGGGCCCAAGGACAATTCCATCTTGCACCTCTTTTTCCTCTTTGCATCATGTGCTGTTTGGGGACTAGTTTTTTTTTGTTGCATCCTGTCTGTAACTACAGTGCCACCCCTAGATGGGCCAGGTGTTTGTGCCGCACACTTGTGTCGCTTAGCTTGGTCATCCAGCTACCTCATTGCACCTCTTTTTCTTCTTTGCATCATGTGCTGTTTGGGGCCTATTTTTTAAATCTACCATCCTGTCTGCCACTGCAGTGCCACTCCTAGATGGGCCAGGTGTAAGTGTCGCACACTTGTGTCATTTAGCTTGCCCATCCAGCTACCTAATTGCACCTCTTTTTCTTCTTTGCATCATGTACTGTTTGGGGACCAGTTTTTGAATAGTGCCATCTTGTCTGCAACTGCAGTGCCACTGCTAGATGAGCCAGGTGTTTGTGCCGCACACTTGTGTCGCTTAGCTTGGTCATACAGCCACCTCGGTGCAACTTTTAGGCCTAAAAACAATATTGTGAGGTGTTCAGAATTGACTGGAAATGAGTGGAAATTAATGTTATTGAGGTTAATAATACTGTAGTAGCAAAATTACCCTTAAATTATGTGATTTTAGCTGGGGTTTTTTTCTTTCAAAAATCATCCAGATCCAAAACCAAAACACGAAAGGGTGGTTTTGGCAAAACCAAAACACGAAAGTGGAAACAGAATCAAAACCAAAACGCAAAACACGAAAAGTGCCCGCCGCACATCTCTAATTAGAACACACATATCTGTATGCACCAGTTTTGCTTGCTGATTTTGGCAAGAGCAATGACAATCACAGATAAAGTACATAGCTCCAAACTGCATACTTGGGACAAACCACACTGGAGGCGTGTTTGTGACTGGAAAGGGATGGGGCCTCAAGGCCAGGGACAGGGCCTCAAGTGGAGGGGGCGGGGTCTAGCGCCATGTCCTCCATTTTTGTAATTTTTGGTGGCATGCCCAGCGCTTCCTGAGCAGCTGGGAAACCCCCAGTTCCACTACCTGCACTGACTTCCCTCCCAAAATGGCCGCCGCCACAGAGGAGACAGTTATTCAAGATACTAGAGGAGCCCTCTAGTATCTTGAATAACTGTCTTCTCTGTGGTGGCGGCCATTTTGGGAGGGACGTTTTCAATACAGCAGAAGGACTGAGGAGAGCAGCAGAACAGCGGAGATGGAGGTGGGCAGGTAGAGGCATCAGTATCCCGGGCCCTACGGACAGCGCACATGTATGTATGCATGATGGTGTGTGTATATAATACACACACGTTAACTGATGCTATTCTACAGTGGGGGGGCCCTGCCTATCAGTCCCGGGCCCCGCAATCTCTGATGGCAGCCCTGCGCACTGATATATTAAGTGATCACGTCTGCTTTGCAGAGCTGTGATGATTATTGGCTCTCCCGAGTCCCAACTGTCCCCTCTCCCCCGCCCGCAGGACAATGTGGCCCATGGGTGAGACAGCAGAACAGTGTCCAATTAGCGGGACTGTCCTGCTGTATTCGGGACAGTTGGGAGGTATACAGATATACCAGTCATCATTCCATGTAGAATTTTCTTGATTCTGTCATATTCAAGATGGCCTAATCTTCTGTATCAGAGTTACATAGTTTGTGGGTCAGAAGTTAACACTCTTCTCTGTCAAGGATATATACTTTGATTCCATGAACTGGACTTTAAATCCTTTCTGCTCTAAGGAAACTTATGGCTCTGAAGTTTGTCCCCATGTCTAGGTACATATAACACACCTTGCATTTCTATGACTTTGGTTTTACCTCTTTTTCTCAGCTGGGTTGTGACTGTTTGAACTGTTGTAGCTGTAAGTACTTTATCCCCTATTTCTCACAAGTGTTCAAACTTCAATGTAGTGAGCCACTAATGACTGCAACTGAATTGTCTCATGGCAACAGAGTCAATAAACCAGCAATCTTTTCTTTGACTGTGGCACTTAAAGCTGATTCATTTTTGCTGTTACACTTCTTTCTATGTGTAATTTACATATATTAGTTTGTATTTAGATGCATTATGGCCTGTCTTATGACACACATAACACTTGTACTGAAATGTTTTGGACTTTGCATCTTTAGTGTTAATGCAGTATTCTCAGCACTTAATTCACGTGGAACACATTCTTGGAACTGTAGCAGTTTTGTCCCAGCGATCTCTATAGATAGCTTGGCTGTTCTAGTACTGTATATAGAGCTATCACTAGAAAATCAAATTTAGATGAAAAGTTCTGTAGCATTGCCATGGCAATCTCCTTGTCTTTTACTTGCACTTCTACAAACATTAGTTGCTGAGATATGGCCATCATCTTATCAATGTAGTGTGCATTCACTCAGTTTAGTGTTATACAGTATTTGCCTCAGGTTATTTCTTGCCATGTAACCCTTAGCATAATATGCTGCTTGCAGAGCTGTACACGTCATGTGCTGACAATTTAACATATGATAGAATAAACATGTTGTTCAATGCTTAAGAATATTGGGGGTAATTCCAAGTTGATCGCAGCAGGAAATTTTTTTAGCAGTTGGGCAAAACCATGTGCACTACAGGGGGGCAGATATAACATGTGCAGAGAGAAATAGATTTGGGTGTGGTGTGTTCAATCTGCAATCTAAATTGCAGTGTAAAAATAAAGCAGCCAGTAGTTACTCTGCACAGAAATAAAATAACCCACCCAAATCAACTCTCTCTGCAAATGTTATATCTGCCCCCCCTGCAGTGCACATGGTTTTGCCCAACTGCTAAAAAATTTCCTGCTGCGATTAGAGATGAGCGGGTTCGGTTCCTCGGAAACCGAACCCGCCCGAACTTCAGTTTTTTTTACACGGGTCCGAGCGACTCGGATCTTCCCGCCTTGCTCGGTTAACCCGAGCGCGCCCGAACGTCATCATCCCGCTGTCGGATTCTCGCGAGGCTCGGATTCTATCGCGAGACTCGGATTCTATATAAGGAGCCGCGCGTCGCCGCCATTTTCACACGTGCATTGAGATTGATAGGGAGAGGACGTGGCTGGCGTCCTCTCCGTTTATAGAGAAGAGAGTGAGACTAGAGTAGAGAGAGACACAGTATTTACTTTAGTAATTTTGGGGTGCATTAGGAGGAGTACTACTACTTGCTGAAGTGATAGTGTGACTGTATATCTGACTTGTGGGGGAGACAGTGGGGAGCAGTTAGAGTCTGAGAGCAGGAGTACATATTTTAACGTACAGTGCACACTTTTGCTGGCACTCTGCTGCCAGAGTGCCACACTGCCATTGTGACCACACTGACCACCAGTATATATTGTGATTGTCTGCTTAGGAGTACTACTTGCAAGTTGCTGATAGTGTGACCAGTGACCTGACCACCAGTTTAATTAATCACCACCAGTTTAATATATATATATATATATATATATATATAATTGTATATAATATATATATAATATATATATAATTGTATATGTATACCACCTACCCGTGGTTTTTTTTTTCTCTTTCTTCTTGATACATACTACTATAGTAGCTTACTGTAGCAGTCTGCGGTGCTGCTGAGCTGACAGTGTCCAGCAGGTCCGTCATCAGTCATTACATAATAAATATATATACCTGTCCGGCTGCAGTACTAGTGATATTATATATATATATATATATATATATATATATACACGAGGAAGATGCGGCACTCTGGGCTTGAATAATTCCACAAAACTACGATATTTTGCAGCAACGTTTCAGTAGACACACCTACTGTCGTCAGGCTTTAATAGAGAATAAAACATAATGTACATACCTTTATAGTCACCCTGTGTGCATTCCCGCCGGCTCGTGCTGGGACCACTCACCCGCCGAGCCGCATGGAAAATGACGTCATCGACAAGCGACGGCGCCGTGCAATTGACACCCATCACCATGACAACCAAGCTCGTATGCAGTAAACACAATCATTAGCTGAAAACATATAATAGATAATACAATTAGCATCCTACGCATACAATTGTACTTTTCTTTTACTCAATTGTATTAAGCATGTGTATGCTAGGAATATTTTATATTTTCTAGCCTTATACAAAGTTTTCTTGCCTTATATAATATTATTTTAAACTGTTTATACCTGCTGTTTGTCACTAGCCACAAATGAGTTACGGCACCTATATTATTTCAGGAAACATGTATAAGAAATCATTTCGTTAAGGCCCCTGGGATATATTACCCCTAGCCGCATGATCCATTTTGTTTCTAATTGTATTAATTTCGCTCCTCTATTGCCTCCTCTTATGTCATCCAGCACACAGTCTATCATCCTGTATCTGATGCTGTGTACTGGATGTTTGAACTGAGCAAAATGCCGGGCAACAGGCTGCTCACTATCACCTGTGTCCAAGGCATTACGGATGGCTGACCTGTGAGCTGCCATCCTTTCTTTGAATTTTCGCTCAGTTTTGCCTATGTAGCTCAAGCCACAAGGGCAAATTATCTGATAGATGACAAACATCGAATTGCAAGTAAATTGATGTTGAATGGGGATTTTTTGCCCAGTGTGCGGATGATTAAAAGAATTTCCTGCAAGAAGGAATTGACATGTTACACATGTGCATTTGATATTGCCTAGTTTTATAACATATGGCAAAAAAGATTTTTTGCCTGGATGTTCTCTCTTAAGTTTTGCAACATCAGTTTTCACTAATAAATCACGGAGATTTTGACCTCTTGAATAACACGGCATTAATCTAGTTTTTCCCAGATGTAAGTTGTTATCTGAACTAATAAATAATTGGCCAATATTTTTTGGAAATAGAATTAATTTGTGGTGATTTCACATTAAATGTATTTACCCATGGTAAGACCGATTGATCCCCCTTCATTTTTTTATTAGTAGTAAGTAATGTGTCTCTGTCTAAGGCCATTACTTTATTTTTTGAGGATTTTAATGCTTTTAAAGAATATCCTCTATCAATCAATTTCTCAATTAAGGAATCAATTTGTTGCTCTGCTAATTTACTATTGCTGTTGATCCGTCTAATTCGAATCATCTGAGAATATGGAAGTCCTCTCGTCATAGATTTCGGATGACAGCTAGTAGCATGAAGAAGTTGCTGTTTATCCGTGGGTTTTGTAAACACAGTAGTGGTCAGGACAGAATTCTTGACTTGTATATTAACGTCTAAGAAGTCAATACTCTCTTGATTCATGCAGAACGTGAACTTGATAGGTCCCTCCGTGGCATTATACGCTTCAATTATATTTTCCAATAATGTATGGTTGCCCTTCCATAATACAATTAAATCGTCTATGTATCTATTAAACAACAATACATGGGAGGGGAATAGAGGATTATTATAAAATAAATCCTCTTCTACCTCAAACATCACTATATTTGCGTACACTGGAGCCACAGAGGAACCCATCGCACACCCCCTTATTTGCATATAAAATTGCTTATTATAGATGAAAAAATTCATCGTCAAGATTAATTCTAACAACTGTAATAATACATCAATTTTAGCTGGACTGAATGCCCGTTTCTTTGTTAAAATTTTTTTAACTGCGGCTAATCCAAATTGATGTGGTATTGAAGTATATAAACTTATTACATCAATGGTCGGTTGGTGACCATTGATGTAATAAGTTTATATACTTCAATACCACATCAATTTGGATTAGCCGCAGTTAAAAAAATTTTAACAAAGAAACGGGCATTCAGTCCAGCTAAAATTGATGTATTATTACAGTTGTTAGAATTAATCTTGACGATGAATTTTTTCATCTATAATAAGCAATTTTATATGCAAATAAGGGGGTGTGCGATGGGTTCCTCTGTGGCTCCAGTGTACGCAAATATAGTGATGTTTGAGGTAGAAGAGGATTTATTTTATAATAATCCTCTATTCCCCTCCCATGTATTGTTGTTTAATAGATACATAGACGATTTAATTGTATTATGGAAGGGCAACCATACATTATTGGAAAATATAATTGAAGCGTATAATGCCACGGAGGGACCTATCAAGTTCACGTTCTGCATGAATCAAGAGAGTATTGACTTCTTAGACGTTAATATACAAGTCAAGAATTCTGTCCTGACCACTACTGTGTTTACAAAACCCACGGATAAACAGCAACTTCTTCATGCTACTAGCTGTCATCCGAAATCTATGACGAGAGGACTTCCATATTCTCAGATGATTCGAATTAGACGGATCAACAGCAATAGTAAATTAGCAGAGCAACAAATTGATTCCTTAATTGAGAAATTGATTGATAGAGGATATTCTTTAAAAGCATTAAAATCCTCAAAAAATAAAGTAATGGCCTTAGACAGAGACACATTACTTACTACTAATAAAAAAATGAAGGGGGATCAATCGGTCTTACCATGGGTAAATAAATTTAATGTGAAATCACCACAAATTAATTCTATTTCCAAAAAATATTGGCCAATTATTTATTAGTTCAGATAACAACTTACATCTGGGAAAAACTAGATTAATGCCGTGTTATTCAAGAGGTCAAAATCTCCGTGATTTATTAGTGAAAACTGATGTTGCAAAACTTAAGAGAGAACATCCAGGCAAAAAATCTTTTTTGCCATATGTTATAAAACTAGGCAATATCAAATGCACATGTGTAACATGTCAATTCCTTCTTGCAGGAAATTCTTTTAATCATCCGCACACTGGGCAAAAAATCCCCATTCAACATCAATTTACTTGCAATTCGATGTTTGTCATCTATCAGATAATTTGCCCTTGTGGCTTGAGCTACATAGGCAAAACTGAGCGAAAATTCAAAGAAAGGATGGCAGCTCACAGGTCAGCCATCCGTAATGCCTTGGACACAGGTGATAGTGAGCAGCCTGTTGCCCGGCATTTTGCTCAGTTCAAACATCCAGTACACAGCATCAGATACAGGATGATAGACTGTGTGCTGGATGACATAAGAGGAGGCAATAGAGGAGCGAAATTAATACAATTAGAAACAAAATGGATCATGCGGCTAGGGGTAATATATCCCAGGGGCCTTAACGAAATGATTTCTTATACATGTTTCCTGAAATAATATAGGTGCCGTAACTCACTTGTGGCTAGTGACAAACAGCAGGTATAAACAGTTTAAAATAATATTATATAAGGCAAGAAAACTTTGTATAAGGCTAGAAAATATAAAATATTCCTAGCATACACATGCTTAATACAATTGAGTAAAAGAAAAGTACAATTGTATGCGTAGGATGCTAATTGTATTATCTATTATATGTTTTCAGCTAATGATTGTGTTTACTGCATACGAGCTTGGTTGTCATGGTGATGGGTGTCAATTGCATGGCGCCGTCGCTTGACGATGACGTCATTTTCCATGCGGCTCGGCGGGTGAGTGGTCCCAGCACGAGCCGGCGGGAATGCACACAGGGTGACTATAAAGGTATGTACATTATGTTTTATTCTCTATTAAAGCCTGACGACAGTAGGTGTGTCTACTGAAACGTTGCTGCAAAATATCGTAGTTTTGTGGAATTATTCAAGCCCAGAGTGCCGCATCTTCCTCGTGTATATTTATCCTTTATGATGGCACCGGCTGCAGATAAGCATATGTATTGGGAGTGCCAGACCTTGCATTGAATATATATATCAATTTCATCTCATTATCATCCAGTCTATATTAGCAGCAGACACAGTACGGTAGTCCACGGCTGTAGCTACCTCTGTGTCGGCAGTCGCTGGTCCATCCATAATTGTATACCACCTACCCGTGGTTTTTTTTTTTCTCTTTCTTCTTGATACATACAACTACTATAGTAGCTTACTGTAGCAGTCTGCGGTGCTGCTGAGCTGACAGTGTCCAGCAGGTCCGTCATCAGTCATTACATAATATAAATATATATACCTGTCCGGCTGCAGTACTAGTGATATTATATATATATATATATATATATATATATTAATTTCATCTCATTATCATCCAGTCTATATTAGCAGCAGACACAGTACGGTTGTCCACGGCTGTAGCTACCTCTGTGTCGGCAGTCGCTGGTCCATCCATAATTGTATACCACCTACCCGTGGTTTTTTTTTTTCTCTTTCTTCTTGATACATACAACTACTATAGTAGCTTACTGTAGCAGTCTGCGGTGCTGCTGAGCTGACAGTGTCCAGCAGGTCCGTCATCAGTCATTACATAATATAAATATATATACCTGTCCGGCTGCAGTACTAGTGATATTATATATATATATATATATATATATATATATATTAATTTCATCTCATTATCATCCAGTCTATATTAGCAGCAGACACAGTACGGTAGTCCACGGCTGTAGCTACCTCTGTGTCGGCAGTCGCTGGTCCATCCATAATTGTATACCACCTACCCGTGGTTTTTTTTTTTTCTCTTTCTTCTTGATACATACAACTACTATAGTAGCTTACTGTAGCAGTCTGCGGTGCTGCTGAGCTGACAGTGTCCAGCAGGTCCGTCATCAGTCATTACATAATATAAATATATATACCTGTCCGGCTGCAGTACTAGTGATATTATATATATATATATATATATATATATATTTTAATTTCATCTCATTATCATCCAGTCTATATTAGCAGCAGACACAGTACGGTAGTCCACGGCTGTAGCTACCTCTGTGTCGGCAGTCGCTCGTCCATCCATAATTGTATACCACCTACCCGTGTTTTTTTTTTTCTCTTTCTTCTTGATACATACAACTACTATAGTAGCTTACTGTAGCAGTCTGCGGTGCTGCTGAGCTGACAGTGTCCAGCAGGTCCGTCATCAGTCATTACATAATATAAATATATATACCTGTCCGGCTGCAGTACTAGTGATATTATATATATATATATATATATATATATATATATTAATTTCATCTCATTATCATCCAGTCTATATTAGCAGCAGACACAGTACGGTAGTCCACGGCTGTAGCTACCTCTGTGTCGGCAGTCGCTCGTCCATCCATAAGTATACTAGTATCCATCCATCTCCATTGTTTACCTGAGGTGCCTTTTAGTTGTGCCTATTAAAATATGGAGAACAAAAATGTTGAGGTTCCAAAATTAGGGAAAGATCAAGATCCACTTCCACCTCGTGCTGAAGCTGCTGCCACTAGTCATGGCCGAGACGATGAAATGCCAGCAACGTCGTCTGCCAAGGCCGATGCCCAATGTCATAGTACAGAGCATGTAAAATGCAAAACACCAAATATCAGTAAAAAAAGGACTCCAAAATCTAAAATAAAATTGTCGGAGGAGAAGCGTAAACTTGCCAATATGCCATTTACCACACGGAGTGGCAAGGAACGGCTGAGGCCCTGGCCTATGTTCATGGCTAGTGGTTCAGCTTCACATGAGGATGGAAGCACTCAGCCTCTCGCTAGAAAAATGAAAAGACTCAAGCTGGCAAAAGCACCGCAAAGAACTGTGCGTTCTTCGAAATCCCAAATCCACAAGGAGAGTCCAATTGTGTCGGTTGCGATGCCTGACCTTCCCAACACTGGACGTGAAGAGCATGCGCCTTCCACCATTTGCACGCCCCCTGCAAGTGCTGGAAGGAGCACCCGCAGTCCAGTTCCTGATAGTCAGATTGAAGATGTCAGTGTTGAAGTACACCAGGATGAGGAGGATATGGGTGTTGCTGGCGCTGGGGAGGAAATTGACAAGGAGGATTCTGATGGTGAGGTGGTTTGTTTAAGTCAGGCACCCGGGGGGGAGACACCTGTTGTCCGTGGGAGGAATAGGGCCGTTGACATGCCTGGTGAAAATACCAAAAAAATCAGCTCTTCGGTGTGGAAGTATTTCAACAGAAATGCGGACAACATTTGTCAAGCCGTGTGTTGCCTTTGTCAAGCTGTAATAAGTAGGGGTAAGGACGTTAACCACCTCGGAACATCCTCCCTTATACGTCACCTGCAGCGCATTCATAATAAGTCAGTGACAAGTTCAAAAACTTTGGGCGACAGCGGAAGCAGTCCACTGACCAGTAAATCCCTTCCTCTTGTAACCAAGCTCACGCAAACCACCCCACCAACTCCCTCAGTGTCAATTTCCTCCTTCCCCAGGAATGCCAATAGTCCTGCAGGCCATGTCACTGGCAATTCTGACGAGTCCTCTCCTGCCTGGGATTCCTCCGATGCATCCTTGCGTGTTACGCCTACTGCTGCTGGCGCTGCTGCTGTTGCTGCTGGGAGTCGATGGTCATCCCAGAGGGGAAGTCGTAAGCCCACTTTTACTACTTCCACCAAGCAATTGACTGTCCAACAGTCCTTTGCGAGGAAGATGAAATATCACAGCAGTCATCCTGTTGCAAAGCGGATAACTGAGGCCTTGACAACTATGTTGGTGTTAGACGTGCATCCGGTATCCGCCGTTAGTTCACAGGGAACTAGACAATTTCTTGAGGTAGTGTGCCCCCGTTACCAAATACCATCTAGGTTCCACTTCTCTAGGCAGGCGATACCGAGAATGTACACGGACGTCAGAAAAAGACTCACCAGTGTCCTAAAAAATGCAGTTGTACCCAATGTCCACTTAACCACGGACATGTGGACAAGTGGAGCAGGGCAGGGTCAGGACTATATGACTGTGACAGCCCACTGGGTAGATGTATGGACTCCCGCCGCAAGAACAGCAGCGGCGGCACCAGTAGCAGCATCTCGCAAACGCCAACTCTTTCCTAGGCAGGCTACGCTTTGTATCACCGGTTTCCAGAATACGCACACAGCTGAAAACCTCTTACGGCAACTGAGGAAGATCATCGCGGAATGGCTTACCCCAATTGGACTCTCCTGTGGATTTGTGGCATCGGACAACGCCAGCAATATTGTGTGTGCATTAAATATGGGCAAATTCCAGCACGTCCCATGTTTTGCACATACCTTGAATTTGGTGGTGCAGAATTTTTTAAAAAACGACAAGGGCGTGCAAGAGATGCTGTCGGTGGCCAGAAGAATTGCGGGACACTTTCGGCGTACAGGCACCACGTACAGAAGACTGGAGCACCACCAAAAACGCCTGAACCTGCCCTGCCATCATCTGAAGCAAGAAGTGGTAACGAGGTGGAATTCAACCCTCTATATGCTTCAGAGGTTGGAGGAGCAGCAAAAGGCCATTCAAGCCTATACAATTGAGCACGATATAGGAGGTGGAATGTACCTGTCTCAAGCGCAGTGGAGAATGATTTCAACGTTGTGCAAGGTTCTGCAACCTTTTGAACTTGCCACACGTGAAGTCAGTTCAGACACTGCCAGCCTGAGTCAGGTCATTCCCCTCATCAGGCTTTTGCAGAAGAAGCTGGAGGCATTGAAGGAGGAGCTAAAAGGGAGCGATTCCGCTAGGCATGTGGGACTTGTGGATGGAGCCCTTAATTCGCTTAACAAGGATTCACGGGTGGTCAATCTGTTGAAATCAGAGCACTACATTTTGGCCACCGTGCTCGATCCTAGATTTAAAACCTACCTTGGATCTCTCTTTCCGGCAGACACAAGTCTGCTGGGGTTCAAAGACCTGCTGGTGACAAAATTGTCAAGTCAAGCGGAACGCGACCTGTCAACATCTCCTCCTTCACATTCTCCCGCAACTGGGGGTGCGAGGAAAAGGCTCAGAATTCCGAGCCCACCCGCTGGCGGTGATGCAGGGCAGTCTGGAGCGACTGCTGATGCTGACATCTGGTCCAGACTGAAGGAACTGACAACGATTACGGACATGTCGTCTACTGTCACTGCATATGATTCTCTCACCATTGAAAGAGTGGTGGAGGATTATATGAGTGACCGCATCCAAGTAGGCACGTCAGACAGTCCGTACTTATACTGGCAGGAAAAAGAGGCAATTTGGAGGCCCTTGCACAAACTGGCTTTATTCTACCTAAGTTGCCCTCCCACAAGTGTGTACTCCAAAAGAGTGTTTAGTGCCGCCGCTCACCTTGTCAGCAATCGGCGTACGAGGTTACTTCCAGAAAATGTGGAGAAGATGATGTTCATTAAAATGAATTATAATCAATTCCTCCGTGGAGACATTGACCAGCAGCAATTGCCTCCACAAAGTACACAGGGAGCTGAGATGGTGGATTCCAGTGGGGACGAATTGATAATCTGTGAGGAGCGGGATGTACACGGTGATATATCGGAGGATGATGATGAGGTGGACATCTTGCCTCTGTAGAGCCAGTTTGTGCAAGTAGAGATTAATTGCTTCTTTTTCGGTGGGGGTCCAAACCAACCCGTCATTTCAGTCACAGTCGTGTGGCAGACCCTGTCACTGAAATGATGGGTTGGTTAAAGTGTGCATGTCCTGTTTATACAACATAAGGGTGGGTGGGAGGGCCCAAGGACAATTCCATCTTGCACCTCTTTTTTCTTTCATTTTTATTTGCGTCATGTGCTGTTTGGGGAGTGTTTTTTGGAAGGGCCATCCTGTGTGACACTGCAGTGCCACTCCTAGATGGGCCAGGTGTTTGTGTCGGCCACTAGGGTCGCTTAGCTTACTCACACAGCTACCTCATTGCGCCTCTTTTTTTCTTCTTTGCGTCTTGTGCTGTTTGGGGAGTGTTTTTTGGAAGGGCCATCCTGCGTGACACTGCAGTGCCACTCCTAGATGGGCCAGGTGTTTGTGTCGGCCACTAGGGTCGCTGAGCTTACTCACACAGCTACCTCATTGCGCCTCTTTTTTTCTTCTTTGCGTCATGTGCTGTTTGGGGAGTGTTTTTTGGAAGGGCCATCCTGCGTGACACTGCAGTGCCACTCCCACTCCTAGATGGGCCAGGTGTTTGTGTCGGCCACTAGGGTCGCTGAGCTTACTCACACAGCTACCTCATTGCGCCTCTTTTTTTCTTCTTTGCGTCTTGTGCTGTTTGGGGAGTGTTTTTTGGAAGGGCCATCCTGCGTGACACTGCAGTGCCACTCCTAGATGGGCCAGGTGTTTGTGTCGGCCACTAGGGTCGCTTAGCTTACTCACACAGCTACCTCATTGCGCCTCTTTTTTTCTTCTTTGCGTCATGTGCTGTTTGGGGAGTGTTTTTTGGAAGGGCCATCCTGCGTGACACTGCAGTGCCACTCCTAGATGGGCCAGGTGTTTGTGTCGGCCACTAGGGTCGCTGAGCTTACTCACACAGCTACCTCATTGCGCCTCTTTTTTTCTTCTTTGCGTCATGTGCTGTTTGGGGAGTGTTTTTTGGAAGGGCCATCCTGCGTGACACTGCAGTGCCACTCCTAGATGGGCCAGGTGTTTGTGTCGGCCACTAGGGTCGCTTAGCTTAGTCATCCAGCGACCTCGGTGCAAATTTTAGGACTAAAAATAATATTGTGAGGTGTGAGGTATTCAGAATAGACTGAAAATGAGTGGAAATCATGGTTTTTGAGGTTAATAATACTTTGGGATCAAAATGACCCCCAAATTCTATGATTTAAGCTGTTTTTTAGTGTTTTTTGAAAAAAACACCCGAATCCAAAACACACCCGAATCCGACAAAAAAAATTTGGTGAGGTTTTGCCAAAACGCGGTCGAACCCAAAACACGGCCGCGGAACCGAACCCAAAACCAAAACACAAAACCCGAAAAATTTCAAGTGCACATCTCTAGCCTGCGATCAACTTGGAATTATCCCCCATTGTGCCCATGCTTTATCTACATCATCTGGGTTTAGACTGTCACCTCGATTAACTAACTTCCCCAGCCTCACACGCTTAAAATAAGAATTTACTTACCGATAATTCTATTTCTCGTAGTCCGTAGTGGATGCTGGGGACTCCGTAAGGACCATGGGGAATAGCGGCTCCGCAGGAGACTGGGCACAAAAGTAAAGCTTTAGAACTACCTGGTGTGCACTGGCTCCTCCCCCTATGACCCTCCTCCAAGCCTCAGTTAGGATACTGTGCCCGGACGAGCGTACACAATAAGGAAGGATTTTGAATCCCGGGTAAGACTCATACCAGCCACACCAATCACACCATATAACTTGTGATCTAAACCCAGTTAACAGCATGATAACAGAGGAGCCTCTAGAAAAGATGGCTCACTACAGCAATAACTCGATTTTTTGGTAACAATAACTATGTACCAGTATTGCAGACAATCCGCACTTGGGATGGGCGCCCAGCATCCACTACGGACTACGAGAAATAGAATTATCGGTAAGTAAATTCTTATTTTCTCTAACGTCCTAAGTGGATGCTGGGGACTCCGTAAGGACCATGGGGATTATACCAAAGCTCCCAAACGGGCGGGAGAGTGCGGATGACTCTGCAGCACCAAATGAGAGAACTCCAGGTCCTCCTCAGCCAGGGTATCAAATTTGTAGAATTTTACAAACGTATTTGCTCCTGACCAAGTAGCTGCTCGGCAAAGTTGTAAAGCCGAGACCCCTCGGGCAGCCGCCCAAGATGAGCCCACCTTCCTTGTGGAATGGGCTTTTACAGATTTTGGCTGTGGCAGGCCTGCCACAGAATGTGCAAGCTGAATTGTACTACAAATCCAACGAGCAATAGTCTGCTTAGAAGCAGGAGCACCCAGCTTGTTGGGTGCATACAGAATAAACAACGAGTCAGATTTTCTGACTCCAGCCGTCCTGGAAACCTATATTTCCAGGGCTCTGACAACGTCTAGCAACTTGGAGTCCTCCAAGTCCCTAGTAGCCGCAGGCACCACAATAGGTTGATTCAGGTGAAACGCTGAAAACCACCTTAGGGAGAAACTGAGGACAAGTCCTCAATTCCGCCCCTGTCCGAATGGAAAATCAGATGAGGGCTTTTACAGGATAAAGCCACCAATTCTGACACGCACCTGGCCCCGGCCAGGGCCAACAGCATGACCACTTTCCATGTGAGATATTTTAACTCCACATATTTAAGTGGTTCAAACCAATGTGACTTTTGGAACCCAAAAACTACATTTAGATCCCAAGGTGCCACTGGAGGCACAAAAGGAGGCTGTATATACAGTACCCCTTTCACAAACGTCTGAACTTCAGGGACTGAAGCTAGTTCTTTTTGGAAGAAAATTGACAGGGCCGAAATTTGAACCTTAATGGACCCCCATTTCAGGCCCATAGACACTCCTGTTTGCAGGAAATGTAAGAATCGACCTAGTTGAAAATTCCTCCGTCGGGGCCTTACTGGCCTCGCACCACGCAACATATTTTCGCCAAATGCGGTGATAATGTTTTGCGGTTATATCTTTCCTGGCTTTGATCAGGATAGGAATGACTTCATTCGGAATCCCTTTCTCCTTCAGGATCCGGCGTTCAACCGCCATGCCGTCAAACGCAGCCGCGGTAAGTCTTGGAACAGACAGGGTCCTTGCTGGAGCAGGTCCCTTCTTAGAGGTAGAGGCCCCGGATCCTCCGTGAGCATCTCTTGAAGTTCCGGTTACCAAGTCCTTCTTGGCCAATCCGGAGCCACGAATATAGTGCTTACTCCTCTCCATCTTATAATTCTCAGTACCTTGGGTATGAGAGGCAGAGGAGGGAACACATACACTGACTGGTACACCCACTGTGTTACCAGAGCGTCTACAGCTATTGCCTGAGGGTCCCTTGACCTGGCGCAATACTTGTCGAGTTTTATAAACATGTGGAAGACTTCTGGGTGAAGTCCCCACTCTCCCGGGTGGAGGTCGTGTCTGCTGAGGAAGTCTGCTTCCCAGTTGTCCACTCCCGGAATGAATACTGCTGACAGTGCTATCACATGATTTTCCGCCCAGCGAAGAATCCTTGCAGCTTCTGCCATTGCCCTCCTGCTTCTTGTGTCACCCTGTCTGTTTACGTGGGTGACTGCCGTGATGTTGTCCGAATGGATCAACTCCGGGTGACCTTGAAGCAGAGGTCTTGCTGAGCTTAGAGCATTGTAAATGGCCCTTAGCTTCAGGATATTTATGTGAAGTGATGTCTCCAGGCTTGACCATAAGCTCTGGAAATTAGAGATGAGCGGGTTCGGTTTCTCTGAATCCGAACCCGCCAGAACTTCATGTTTTTTTTCACGGGTCCGAGCGACTCGGATCTTCCCGCCTTGCTCGGTTAACCCGAGCGCGCCCGAACGTCATCATGACGCTGTCGGATTCTCGCGAGGCTCGGATTCTATCGCGAGACTCGGATTCTATATAAGGAGCCGCGCGTCGCCGCCATTTTCACACGTGCATTGAGATTGATAGGGAGAAGACGTGGCTGGCGTCCTCTCCGTTTTAGACACTTGATTTACTAATTTTGGGGAGCATTAGGAGTACTCAGTAGTGTACAGTGCAGAGTTTTGCTGATAGTGACCAGTGACCACCACTTTTATTTATAATCCGTTCTCTGCCTGAAAAAAGCGATACACAGCACACAGTGACTCAGTCACATACATACCATATCTGTGTGCACTGCTCAGGCTCAGGCCAGTGTGCTGCATCATCTATATATATTATATATCTGTCTGACTGCTCAGCTCACACAGCTTATAATTGTGGGGGAGACTGGGGAGCACTACTGCAGTGCCAGTTATAGGTTATAGCAGGAGCCAGGAGTACATAATATTATATTAAAATTAAACAGTGCACACTTTTGCTGCAGGAGTGCCACTGCCAGTGTGACTAGTGACCAGTGACCTGACCACCAGTATATAATATTAGTAGTATACTATCTCTTTATCAACCAGTCTATATTAGCAGCAGACACAGTACAGTGCGGTAGTTCACGGCTGTGGCTACCTCTGTGTCGGCACTCGGCAGCCCGTCCATAATTGTATATACCAGTGACCTAACCGTGGTTTTTTTTTCTTTCTTTATACATACATACTAGTTACGAGTATACTATCTCTTTATCAACCAGTCTATATATTAGCAGCAGACACAGTACAGTGCGGTAGTTCACGGCTGTGGCTACCTCTGTGTCGGCACTCGGCAGCCCGTCCATAATTGTATATACCACCTAACCGTGGTTTTTTTTTCTTTCTTTATACATACATACTAGTTACGAGTATACTATCTCTTTATCAACCAGTCTATATATTAGCAGCAGACACAGTACAGTGCGGTAGTTCACGGCTGTGGCTACCTCTGTGTCGGCACTCGGCAGCCCGTCCATAATTGTATATACCACCTAACCGTGGTTTTTTTTTCTTTCTTTATACATACATACTAGTTACGAGTATACTATCTCTTTATCAACCAGTCTATATATTAGCAGCAGACACAGTACAGTGCGGTAGTTCACGGCTGTGGCTACCTCTGTGTCGGCACTCGGCAGCCCGTCCATAATTGTATATACCACCTAACCGTGTTTTTTTTTTCTTTCTTTATACATACATACTAGTTACGAGTATACTATCTCTTTATCAACCAGTCTATATATTAGCAGCAGACACAGTACAGTGCGGTAGTTCACGGCTGTGGCTACCTCTGTGTCGGCACTCGGCAGCCCGTCCATAATTGTATATACCACCTAACCGTGTTTTTTTTTTCTTTCTTTATACATACATACTAGTTACGAGTATACTATCTCTTTATCAACCAGTCTATATATTAGCAGCAGACACAGTACAGTGCGGTAGTTCACGGCTGTGGCTACCTCTGTGTCGGCACTCGGCAGCCCGTCCATAATTGTATATACCACCTAACCGTGGTTTTTTTTTCTTTCTTTATACATACATACTAGTTACGAGTATACTATCTCTTTATCAACCAGTCTATATATTAGCAGCAGACACAGTACAGTGCGGTAGTTCACGGCTGTGGCTACCTCTGTGTCGGCACTCGGCAGCCCGTCCATAATTGTATATACCACCTAACCGTGGTTTTTTTTTCTTTCTTTATACATACATACTAGTTACGAGTATACTATCTCTTTATCAACCAGTCTATATATTAGCAGCAGACACAGTACAGTGCGGTAGTTCACGGCTGTGGCTACCTCTGTGTCGGCACTCGGCAGCCCGTCCATAATTGTATATACCACCTAACCGTGGTTTTTTTTTCTTTCTTTATACATACATACTAGTTACGAGTATACTATCTCTTTATCAACCAGTCTATATATTAGCAGCAGACACAGTACAGTGCGGTAGTTCACGGCTGTGGCTACCTCTGTGTCGGCACTCGGCAGCCCGTCCATAATTGTATATACCACCTAACCGTGGTTTTTTTTTCTTTCTTTATACATACATACTAGTTACGAGTATACTATCTCTTTATCAACCAGTCTATATATTAGCAGCAGACACAGTACAGTGCGGTAGTTCACGGCTGTGGCTACCTCTGTGTCGGCACTCGGCAGCCCGTCCATAATTGTATATACCACCTAACCGTGGTTTTTTTTTCTTTCTTTATACATACATACTAGTTACGAGTATACTATCTCTTTATCAACCAGTCTATATATTAGCAGCAGACACAGTACAGTGCGGTAGTTCACGGCTGTGGCTACCTCTGTGTCGGCACTCGGCAGCCCGTCCATAATTGTATACTAGTATCCAATCCATCCATCTCCATTGTTTACCTGAGGTGCCTTTTAGTTGTGCCTATTAAAATATGGAGAACAAAAATGTTGAGGTTCCAAAATTAGGGAAAGATCAAGATCCACTTCCACCTCGTGCTGAAGCTGCTGCCACTAGTCATGGCCGAGACGATGAAATGCCAGCAACGTCGTCTGCCAAGGCCGATGCCCAATGGCATAGTACAGAGCATGTCAAAACCAAAACACCAAATATCAGTAAAAAAAGGACTCCAAAACCTAAAATAAAATTGTCGGAGGAGAAGCGTAAACTTGCCAATATGCCATTTACCACACGGAGTGGCAAGGAACGGCTGAGGCCCTGGCCTATGTTCATGGCTAGTGGTTCAGCTTCACATGAGGATGGAAGCACTCAGCCTCTCGCTAGAAAACTGAAAAGACTCAAGCTGGCAAAAGCACCGCAAAGAACTGTGCGTTCTTTGAAATCCCAAATCCACAAGGAGAGTCCAATTGTGTCGGTTGCGATGCCTGA
This sequence comes from Pseudophryne corroboree, assembly GCF_028390025.1. Classification (NCBI taxonomy): domain Eukaryota; kingdom Metazoa; phylum Chordata; class Amphibia; order Anura; family Myobatrachidae; genus Pseudophryne; species Pseudophryne corroboree. The sequence goes on along the minus strand of NC_086453.1, from coordinate 92,724,707 downwards.
CCTTCCCAACACTGGACGTGAAGAGCATGCGCCTTCCACCATTTGCACGCCCCCTGCAAGTGCTGGAAGGAGCACCCGCAGTCCAGTTCCTGATAGTCAGATTGAAGATGTCAGTGTTGAAGTACACCAGGATGAGGAGGATATGGGTGTTGCTGGCGCTGGGGAGGAAATTGACCAGGAGGATTCTGATGGTGAGGTGGTTTGTTTAAGTCAGGCACCCGGGGAGACACCTGTTGTCCGTGGGAGGAATATGGCCGTTGACATGCCAGGTGAAAATACCCAAAAAATCAGCTCTTCGGTGTGGAGGTATTTCACCAGAAATGCGGACAACAGGTGTCAAGCCGTGTGTTCCCTTTGTCAAGCTGTAATAAGTAGGGGTAAGGACGTTAACCACCTCGGAACATCCTCCCTTATACGTCACCTGCAGCGCATTCATAATAAGTCAGTGACAAGTTCAAAAACTTTGGGTGACAGCGGAAGCAGTCCACTGACCAGTAAATCCCTTCCTCTTGTAACCAAGCTCACGCAAACCACCCCACCAACTCCCTCAGTGTCAATTTCCTCCTTCCCCAGGAATGCCAATAGTCCTGCAGGCCATGTCACTGGCAAGTCTGACGAGTCCTCTCCTGCCTGGGATTCCTCCGATGCATCCTTGCGTGTAACGCCTACTGCTGCTGGCGCTGCTGTTGTTGCCGCTGGGAGTCGATGGTCATCCCAGAGGGGAAGTCGTAAGCCCACTTGTACTACTTCCAGTAAGCAATTGACTGTTCAACAGTCCTTTGCGAGGAAGATGAAATATCACAGCAGTCATCCTACTGCAAAGCGGATAACTGAGTCCTTGACAACTATGTTGGTGTTAGACGTGCGTCCGGTATCCGCCGTTAGTTCACAGGGAACTAGACAATTTATTGAGGCAGTGTGCCCCCGTTACCAAATACCATCTAGGTTCCACTTCTCTAGGCAGGCGATACCGAGAATGTACACGGACGTCAGAAAAAGACTCACCAGTCTCCTAAAAAATGCAGTTGTACCCAATGTCCACTTAACCACGGACATGTGGACAAGTGGAGCAGGGCAGGGTCAGGACTATATGACTGTGACAGCCCACTGGGTAGATGTATGGACTCCCGCCGCAAGAACAGCAGCGGCGGCACCAGTAGCAGCATCTCGCAAACGCCAACTCTTTCCTAGGCAGGCTACGCTTTGTATCACCGCTTTCCAGAATACGCACACAGCTGAAAACCTCTTACGGCAACTGAGGAAGATCATCGCGGAATGGCTTACCCCAATTGGACTCTCCTGTGGATTTGTGGCATCGGACAACGCCAGCAATATTGTGTGTGCATTAAATATGGGCAAATTCCAGCACGTCCCATGTTTTGCACATACCTTGAATTTGGTGGTGCAGAATTTTTTAAAAAACGACAGGGGCGTGCAAGAGATGCTGTCGGTGGCCAGAAAAATTGCGGGACACTTTCGGCGTACAGGCACCACGTACAGAAGACTGGAGCACCACCAAAAACTACTGAACCTGCCCTGCCATCATCTGAAGCAAGAAGTGGTAACGAGGTGGAATTCAACCCTCTATATGCTTCAGAGGTTGGAGGAGCAGCAAAAGGCCATTCAAGCCTATACAATTGAGCACGATATAGGAGATGGAATGCACCTGTCTCAAGTGCAGTGGAGAATGATTTCAACGTTGTGCAAGGTTCTGATGCCCTTTGAACTTGCCACACGTGAAGTCAGTTCAGACACTGCCAGCCTGAGTCAGGTCATTCCCCTCATCAGGCTTTTGCAGAAGAAGCTGGAGGCATTGAAGAAGGAGCTAAAAGGGAGCGATTCCGCTAGGCATGTGGGACTTGTGGATGCAGCCCTTAATTCGCTTAACAAGGATTCACGGGTGGTCAATCTGTTGAAATCAGAGCACTACATTTTGGCCACCGTGCTCGATCCTAGATTTAAAGCCTACCTTGGATCTCTCTTTCCGGCAGACACAGGTCTGCTGGGGTTGAAAGACCTGCTGGTGACAAAATTGTCAAGTCAAGCGGAACGCGACCTGTCAACATCTCCTCCTTCACATTCGCAAACTGGGGGTGCGAGGAAAAGGCTCAGAATTCCGAGCCCACCCGCTGGCGGTGATGCAGGGCAGTCTGGAGCGACTGCTGATGCTGACATCTGGTCCGGACTGAAGGACCTGACAACGATTACGGACATGTCGTCTACTGTCACTGCATATGATTCTCTCAACATTGATAGAATGGTGGAGGATTATATGAGTGACCGCATCCAAGTAGGCACGTCACACAGTCCGTACTTATACTGGCAGGAAAAAGAGGCAATTTGGAGGCCCTTGCACAAACTGGCTTTATTCTACCTAAGTTGCCCTCCCACAAGTGTGTACTCCGAAAGAGTGTTTAGTGCCGCCGCTCACCTTGTCAGCAATCGGCGTACGAGGTTACATCCAGAAAATGTGGAGAAGATGATGTTCATTAAAATGAATTATAATCAATTCCTCCGCGGAGACATTGACCAGCAGCAATTGCCTCCACAAAGTACACAGGGAGCTGAGATGGTGGATTCCAGTGGGGACGAATTGATAATCTGTGAGGAGGGGGATGTACACGGTGATATATCGGAGGGTGAAGATGAGGTGGACATCTTGCCTCTGTAGAGCCAGTTTGTGCAAGGAGAGATTAATTGCTTCTTTTTTGGGGGGGGTCCAAACCAACCCGTCATATCAGTCACAGTCGTGTGGCAGACCCTGTCACTGAAATGATGGGTTGGTTAAAGTGTGCATGTCCTGTTTTGTTTATACAACATAAGGGTGGGTGGGAGGGCCCAAGGACAATTCCATCTTGCACCTCTTTTTTCTTTTCTTTTTCTTTGCATCATGTGCTGATTGGGGATGGTTTTTTGGAAGGGACATCCTGCGTGACACTGCAGTGCCACTCCTAGATGGGCCCGGTGTTTGTGTCGGCCACTAGGGTCGCTAATCTTACTCACACAGTCAGCTACCTCATTGCGCCTCTTTTTTTCTTTGCGTCATGTGCTGTTTGGGGAGGGTTTTTTGGAAGGGACATCCTGCGTGACACTGCAGTGCCACTCCTAGATGGGCCCGGTGTTTGTGTCAGCCACTAGGGTCGCTAATCTTACTCACACAGCTACCTCATTGCGCCTCTTTTTTTCTTTGCGTCATGTGCTGTTTGGGGAGGGTTTTTTGGAAGGGACATCCTGCGTGACACTGCAGTGCCACTCCTAGATGGGCCCGGTGTTTGTGTCGGCCACTAGGGTCGCTTATCTTACTCACACAGCGACCTCGGTGCAAATTTTAGGACTAAAAATAATATTGTGAGGTGTGAGGTATTCAGAATAGACTGAAAATGAGTGTAAATTATGGTTTTTGAGGTTAATAATACTTTGGGATCAAAATGACCCCCAAATTCTATGATTTAAGCTGTTTTTTAGTGTTTTTGGAAAAAAACACCCGAATCCAAAACACACCCGAATCCGACAAAAATAATTCGGTGAGGTTTTGCCAAAACGCGTTCGAACCCAAAACACGGCCGCGGAACCGAACCCAAAACCAAAACACAAAACCCGAAAAATTTCAGGCGCTCATCTCTACTGGAAATTCCTTCCCTGTGTGACTGCTCCCCAGCCTCGCAAGCTGGCATCCGTGGTCACCAGGACCCAGTCCTGAATGTGCGGCCCTCTAGAAGATGAGCACTCTGCAACCACCACAGGAGAGACACCCTTGTGCTTGGTGACAGGGTTATCCGCTGATGCATCTGAAGATGCGACCCGGACCATTTGTCCAGCAGGTCCCACTGGAAAGTTCTTGCGTGGAATCTGCCGAATGGGATTGCTTCGTAGGAAGCCACCATTTTTCCCAGAACCATTTCATTGATGTACTGAGACTTGGCTCGGTTATAGGAGGTTCCCGACTAGCTCGGATAACTCCCTGACTTTCTCCTCCGGGAGAAACACCTTTTTCTGGACTGTGTCCAGGATCATCCCTAAGAACAGAAGACGAGTCGTCGGAATCAGCTGCGATTTTGGAATATTGAGAATCCAATCGTGCTGCCGCAACACTACCTGAGATAGTGCTACACCGACCTCCAACTGTTCCCTGGATCTTACCCTTATCAGGGAATCGTCCAAGTAAGGGATAACTAAAATTCCCTTCCTTCGAAGGAGTGTCATCATTTCGGCCATTACCTTGGTAAAGACCCGGGGTGCCGTGGACCATCCATACGGCAGCGTCTGAAACTGATAGTGACAGTTCTGTACCATAAACCTGAGGTACCCTTGGTGAGAATGGTAAATTGGGACATGAAGGTAAGCATCCTTGATGTCCCGAGACATCATGTAGTCCCCTTCTTCCAGGTTCGCAATCACTGCTCTGAGTGACTCAATCTTGAATTTGAACCTCCGTATGTAAGTGTTCAAGATTTTAGATTTAGAATCGGTCTCGCCGAGCCGTCCGGCTTCGGTACCACAACAGTGTGGAATAATACCCCGTTCCCTGTTGCAGGAGGGGTACCTTGATTATCACCTGCTGGGAATACAGCTTGTGAATGGCTTCCAAAACTGCCTCCCTGTCAGAAGGAGACATCGTTAAAGCCGACTTTAGGAAACGGCGAGGGGGAGACGTCTCGAATTCCAATTTGTACCCCTGAGATATCACCTGAAGGATCCAGGGGTCTACTTGCGAGTGAGCCCACTGCGCGCTGAAATTCATTGAGACGGGCCCCCACCGTGCCTGATTCTGCTTGTAAAGCCCCAGCGTCATACTGAGGGCTTGGCAGAGGCGGGAGAGGGTTTCTGTTCCTGGGAACTGGCTGATTTCTGCAGCCTTTTTCCTCTCCCTCTGTCACGGGGCAGAAATGAGGAACCTTTTGCCCGCTTGCCAACGAAAAGACTGCGCCTGATAATACGGCGTCTTCTTATGTTGAGAGGCGACCTGGGGTACAAACGTGGATTTCCCAGCTGTTGCCGTGGCCACCAGGTCTGAAAGACCGACCCCAAATAACTCCTCCCCTTAATAAGGCAATACTTCCAAATGCCGTTTGGAATCCGCATCACCTGACCACTGTCGTGTCCATAACCCTCTACTGGCAGAAATGGACAACGCACTTAGACTTGATGCCAGTCGGCAAATATTCCGCTGTGCATCACGCATATATAGAAATGCATCTTTTAAATGCTCTATAGGCAATAATATACTGTCCCTATCTAGGGTATCAATATTTTCAGTCAGGGAATCCGACCACGCCAACCCAGCACTGCACATCCAGGCTGAGGCGATTGCTGGTCGCAGTATAACACCAGTATGTGTGTAAATACATTTAGGATACCCTCCTGCTTTCTATCAGCAGGATCCTTAAGGGCGGCCATCTCAGGAGAGGGTAGAGCACTTGTTCTTACAAGCGTGTGAGCGCTTTATCCACCCTAGGGGGTGTTTCCCAACGCACCCTAACCTCTGGCGGGAAAGGATATAATGCCAATAACATTTTAGAAATTATCAGTTGTTATCGGGGGAAACCCACGCATCATCACACACCTCATTTAATTTCTCAGATTCAGGAAAACTACAGGTAGTTTTTCCTCACCGAACATAATACCCCTTTTTGGTGGTACTCGTATTATCAGAAATGTGTAAAACATTTTTCATTGCCTCAATCATGTAACGTGTGGCCCTACTGGAAGTCACATTTGTCTCTTCACCGTCGACACTGGAGTCAGTATCCGTGTCGGCGTCTATATCTGCCATCTGAGGTAACGGGCGCTTTAGAGCCCCTGACGGCCTATGAGACGTCTGGACAGGCACAAGCTGAGTAGCCGGCTGTCTCATGTCAACCACTGTCTTTTATACAGAGCTGACACTGTTACGTAATTCCTTCCAACAGTTCATCCACTCAGGTGTCGACCCCCTAGGGGGTGACATCACTATTACAGGCAATCTGCTCCGTCTCCACATCATTTTTCTCCTCATACATGTCGACACAAACGTACCGACACACAGCACACACACAGGGAATGCTCTGATAGAGGACAGGACCCCACTAGCCCTTTGGGGAGACAGAGGGAGAGTTTGCCAGCACACACCAGAGCGCTATATATATACAGGGATAACCTTATATAAGTGTTTTTCCCCTTATAGCTGCTGTATTTTTAATACTGCGCGTAATTAGTGCCCCCCTCTCTTTTTTACCCTTTTCTGTAGTGTAGTGACTGCAGGGGAGAGCCAGGGAGCTTCCCTCCAACGGAGCTGTGAGGGAAAATGGCGCCAGTGTGCTGAGGAGATAGGCTCCGCCCCCTTCTCGGCGGCCTTATCTCCCGTTTTTCTGTGTATTCTGGCAGGGGTTAAATTCATCCATATAGCCCAGGAGCTATATGTGATGCATTTTTTTTGCCATCCAAGGTGTTTTTATTGCGTCTCAGGGCGCCCCCCCCCAGCGCCCTGCACCCTCAGTGACCGGAGTGTGAAGTGTGCTGAGAGCAATGGCGCACAGCTGCAGTGCTGTGCGCTACCTTGTTGAAGACAGGACGTCTTCTGCCGCCGATTTTCCGGACCTCTTCTGTCTTCTGGCTCTGTAAGGGGGCCGGCGGCGCGGCTCTGGGACCTATCCATGGCTGGGCCTGTGATCGGTCCCTCTGGAGCTAATGTCCAGTAGCCTAAGAAGCCCAATCCACTCTGCACGCAGGTGAGTTCGCTTCTTCTCCCCTTAGTCCCTCGATGCAGTGAGCCTGTTGCCAGCAGGTCTCACTGAACATAAAAAACCTAAAACTAAACTTTTCACTAAGCAGCTCAGGAGAGCCACCTAGTGTGCACCCTTCTCGTTCGGGCACAAAAATCTAACTGAGGCTTGGAGGAGGGTCATAGGGGGAGGAGCCAGTGCACACCAGGTAGTTCTAAAGCTTTACTTTTGTGCCCAGTCTCCTGCGGAGCCGCTATTCCCCATGGTCCTTACGGAGTCCCCAGCATCCACTTAGGACGTTAGAGAAATTGTATTTCCATTGTGAACTTCCATATGGCATAGTTCTCTGAGTCTTTAAGCTTAAAAGGTCCATCATGTATGTAGCTACTGTATGCATAATTGTATATTGAGAAACTTTGCAGCTTCACAGATTAGTTTATCTGTCTTGCAGTGTTCTATGGTGTCTAGGGCGTCTGGGCCCATAACCTGTATATATGTGTATACTATTCAGTGCTATACACAGTTGTTAGATAGTAAGTTTGGTAGAAATGCCAGCTGGACAAACTTAACCATGATCTTGTATTTATTATTGTGCACAGATTGGGTACAGCCATATTCACTGTTTGGTAGACATGCCAGCAGGACAGACTTAACCATAATCTTGTATTTATTATTGTGCACAGATTGGGTACAGCCATATTCACTGTTATATATACTGTACATTTAGAGGAGATGGAGAGGAGCATACAGAGGACCAGACGGTCATGTATGTAGGCAGGATCACAGGATTATGCAGAGTCCCCAATGGAGCTGAGTAGTGCATGTCTGTGTACCACTGTGCCACTCAATCATAGTGACAAGATGGCACTTTGTATCTGCAAACTACAGAATGGTAGCCATCTTGATAAAGGATCAAATGCTTCATGTAGAAGCACAATGGAGGACAGTAGCATACTCCATATAACAACAATGATAATTATACTCTAGAAGATACTCTCTGTGACCTGCTGGTGACAAATGATCTGGACCAGCTAAGTACCGTGCCATCCAGTCCACAGGAATTTGTTTAGGCACTCAATCAGAATCCCATGGTCCATGGTAATAATAATAATAATTTTATTTATATAGCGCTCTTTTTCCAACAGGACTCAAGGCGCTTTACAGATATCAAAAACAATGCACATGATACAGAGGATTTGAGCAATAGATCAGCAACACTGACATAAAAGAAAACCTTAAGCACACAGAAAGCATAATGCATGATTGGTGTAGGCATTTTGGGTAATAACTTCCAAGGGTTGTGTATTCCACCCTCACAAGGTACCAGGTGCGGCAGCCATCTTGGGCGCACCGCGTAGGATTACCAAGGGTGGAATAGTCTACCCCTAGAAGAGATGACACAAAATGGGGGTGATTTCAGAGTCCTACAGTTCAGAGTAGGGTTCCATCAAAACCATCAGGCCTATGTATTTTTCATCCCATCCACAAGTGTACCATATGGGGCTGCCATGTTGGGCGCACTTTGAAGGTTACACTGTGGGAGGTGAGCCATACAAGGGCCAAGTTCATATATGGGAAAACTGATGTTTATGTAGTAGTATGATGTACCCTGTATGTAGGGCACAATGGCAAGGTGTGCAATCAGTGGAGGTAAACATTACAGGAAAAACACATGGTGGGGTGGAAGAGAGGAAGAAAAAAAAACAGGGGTGGGGGGAATAAACAATAGCAGGTAGCTAATGGCAGAAGTAAAATTGGGATAACATTATTTTGATAAGATCATAGTACGGGTGGGTGTGAGAACGTGGGGGGCATACTCAGAAGCAATGGGGATGTCCCTGCTGAGCCTGGTCCTGGTGCTCTGCCCCCACAGTTCCCTGTTCATCTTGAGGGTTAGGCCCAGGGGCAGACTTGATGTTCTCAGCCATAGAGGTGGTAAGCCTGGTCCTGGTGTTCTCATGGTAGAGGTGAGGAGAGGCCACATAATGATCCTGAGTTTTGTGGTTGTAATGGAGTCCTTATGTTATCTTGTTAGTTTGTTTGCCTTCTGTTTTCCTTCGGTTTAACACAGGTATAACACTGCTATTGATTTTAGCTACCACTTTATAACTAGCCACTTCATATACTAGGCACTGCAGCGTCCTATAAGACTGGCGTCCTGACCTATACTGAATAAATAAGTCTACAGACACATGTTCTTTCTGATTAAAACCCCCTCCCCCACACAGCAACCCTCCACCTCCAGCAAAAGGTGTTAATCAAATCTAACAAATGTAAGGTCAGTAAACCCCACTCAATCTCTATAAGTTTTTTTGCAGATTACAGATATTAATCCATTTAGAACAACTTTCTAAACTTTTAACCATGCAATGTAATGTGCAATAGCCTGCAGTATTTACCGAATGAAACTTTAGCAAGATGGTATCAAATGCTACAGAGACATGTAGACAACAAAGCTTAGCCAAGAGGGATCCGCCACAATAAAAGGTTTTTTTTGTCTACAAATTTTGTAGAAAAGAAAGTTATACATAGCTACTTGCAACAGGAACTTTTGTTGACTTCTGTTGACTAGTATGTTGTTGTCAGTTTGTATCACTACAGTACACTATCCCCACTTAGCCCGTTACTTAATAAACATTAACATAACAAAGGCACGAATGGACTTAAGGTGCATACACACTTGCAGAGAAAAGGAGCGACGTCGTTCATTTTCCCCCTTCCTGAGGGACGGCGCTCATTTTCTCGGCAAGTGTGTATGCTGCCAGCGACGATCGATGTGCGGCCCCGTCGGTCGGCAACGATCATCGCTGTCGACAGTGTATACATGCTCGATCTGGACTGTTGTCCAGGAGCTGCATGCATGGCTGGCCGCTACGTGACGTCACTGAGCAATATGAACGGTCATATCGCTCAGCGTGTACTGGCGGTCGCCGACCAGCCGACCCGGGAGGAGAAACGCTAGACGACGTCGCTCATAGAGCGACATCGTCTAGTCTGTGTGTATGGACCTTTACAGAACATGTTTTGCAATGCTCACAAATATTTCTAATTATCTATTGTGCCATAGTTATGTATCTTATCGCCACAGCATTGACAGCTCATTAGAAGTTTGTGCCAAGCCATGAGCACAAGATTCAACTAGATACAAGAATAATAAATTCCTTTTTATAGCTTCCAATTAACCTCGTTGCACTCATGACTCCTTTAATAAATAAATGGTTTATAAAATCCAACAATTCCATCTACAAGACACATTGGGGGTCATTCCGAGTTGTTCGCTCGTTATTTTTTTTCGCAACGGAGCGATTAGTCGCGAATGCGCATGCGCAATGTCCGCAGTGCGACTGCGCCAAGTAAATTTGCTATGCAGTTAGGTATTTTACTCACGGCATTACGAGGTTTTTTCTTTGTTCTGGTGATCGTAATGTGATTGACAGGAAGTGGGTGTTTCTGGGCGGAAACTGGCCTTTTTATGGGAGTGTGCGAAAAAACGCTACCGTTTCTGGGAAAAACGCGGGAGTGGCTGGAGAAACGGAGGAGTGTCTGGGCGAACGCTGGGTGTGTTTGTGACGTCAAACCAGGAACGACAAGCACTGAACTGATCGCAGATGCCGAGTAAGTTTGAAGCTACTCAGAAACTGCTAAGAGGTGTGTAATCGCAATTTTGAGAATCTTTCGTTCGCAATTTTAAGAAGCTAAGATTCACTCCCAGTAGGCGGCGGCTTAGCGTGTGTAAAGCTGCTAAAAGCAGCTAGCGAGCGAACAACTCGGAATGAGGGCCATTCTGTGACATATAGAATGTACAGGTAAGGGCTGAGTCAGCAGCCTGCGTACTATCTTATGCGAATGCAAGTATCTGCCAGTCTATGGGGCAGCTGTATTAAGCCTTGGAGAGTGATAAAGTGAAGAGAAATAAATTACCCACCAATCAGCTCCTAACTATCATTTTCAAACACAGCCCGTAACATGGCAGTTAGGAGCTGATTGGCTGGTGCTACATCTCTCTCCACTTTATCACTCTCCAAGTCTTAGTACATCTACTATGTGAGCATCCATTTGTCTTCATGAAAAAGGCCAGGCTGTCCACTGGTTTTCCATCCACAACTGCCATTATTAGTGTCGAGACTTATGCCCAAATGATCCATCTGAAACATGCATACTGTACCTATTCCATCCACACATTATAAATGAGCATGGAGGTCTGCCTACACTCCCATGACACTCCCATGACACACCCACAACACTCCCATGACAACCCATGACACACCCACAACACTCCCATGACAACCCATGACACTCTTATGACACTCCCCTGACACACCCACAACACTCCCACGAATCTCCCATCACACACCTGACACACCCATGACACTCCCACATGATGGTTCAGAATAGAACAGCCCAGTTACAACCCAGCAACACCAAACTCATGAAAAAGAGTAGGTCAGCACTTTTAATCTCCCTCTGTATGCTTATGTATGGTACAGTGCATGCGCAGTCTGAGACTGCTTTCTGTGGCACATGTGCAGTTTGCAGATATCTGCAGGATCCATTCACATTTGGATTAATGTCTGACATAGAATCAGGCCAATAGAGTCTAGAACCCCATTTCCCATACTTACAGATCAAAACCTGAACCCTGTATGGATGTACCGTTGTGATATTTGAATTATCCAAAAGCTCCTACTTGTTTTATAAGAAGTATTTACTACTGCCATCTGTAAAATCTGCTATGACTTTGGGCCTGCTATAGAGGGAAACGTACTGTAGTTGTATCTGTTGGAATATTGGCCCTCATTCCGAGTTGATCGCTCGCTGACGTTTTTCGCAGCGCAGCGATCAGGTGAAAAATCGGCAATTCTGCGCATGCGCATGGTACTTCCACACAAATCTTTGTACTTTTACACAAGCTCGAGCGACGCTTTTCAGTCACTCGAGTGTTCGTAGTGTGATTGACAGGAAGTGGGTGTTTCTGGGCGGCAACTCAGCGTTTTCAGGGAGTGTGCTAAAAAACGCAGGCGTGCCAAAAATAAATGCAGGAGTGGCTGGAGAAACGGGGGAGTGGTTGGCTGAACGCAGGGCATGTTTGTGACGTCAAACCAGGAACTAAACGGACTGAGGTGATCGCAATCTAGGAGTAGGTCTGGAGCTACTCAGAAACTGCAGGAAAATATTTTCGAGCAGTTCTGCTAATCTTTCGTTCGCTATTCTGCTAAGCTAAGATACACTCCCAGAGGGCGGCGGCCTAGCGTTTGCAATGCTGCTAAAAGCAGCTAGCGAGCGAACAACTTGGAATGAGGGCCATAGTGCACTCAGTACCTTGTCTCCTGTGTATACATCACACTGGATGCGCATCCTCTAGTGTTTACCCTCTAGTGCTGGAGCATCAGGGAGGCGGAGACTGATGACACAGTTCCTCCTGCAGTGGAGAGAGATGGTTCCTCCTGTAGTGTGTGTCGCACTGCCTGAGCAGGATGGAGAGCAGTGGGCAGTGTGTGTTCCTTCCAACAGGAGTCAGTCTGCACAGATGTGCAGCCTTCCATCCCACACTGTCAGAGTCACTACCTTACCACAGTCACATGACGTATAGCAATAAGTACCGCACTTTCACTGTACCAGCCTGTTATATATATATATGACCCCTTGATGAAGTCAGACAGACGAAACGCGTTGGGATCCCCTGTATGACCCTCCATCCTAAGTTAAGCTGTTTTTTAATAACTTCTAATTCAAGTTTTTTCTATTTTATGTCTTAATATTTTTATAACTGCTTTTTTATTATATAATCCGTTTTAATACATTTTTTATATCTGTAGAGGAATCGGCTTTATATATATATTGTTTAGAAAGCAAGTTTGGAAAATATTACTATTTATATATTTTTTTGATTGACAAAATAAATTGTTATTTTCTTTTTACCAAAAAAAAGAGTTTTTTTAATCCAGTCCACTATATATACCACCTTAGTCCGCTGAATATTTCTGATATTTAAAAACACCAGTTGGTCGCCATTACCCCTATTCACCCATATTCATTTTAAACCTATCCAGCATCTTACCAATGCTGAAAAACTTTTTAGGGGACGGCTGACACCCTTTTTTACCTATAAGGGAGTGTTTTTTACATATAAACATATATTTTATTTTCAGGTGTTGTTTTCCCTCACACGTGGCGCTATACTCCTATTTTCATATATATATATATATATATATATATGTGAGTGAGTTACTGCTGCTGCAGAACATCTTCCGCATTAGCAAGTGTTGTCTTTGTATGTTAATAAACCAGCGTTCTGGTTAACTATCAATTGTGTGGATTAACATCACTATCAAACACCGCAACACTCTGCTAACAGTGTTTGAGTGATAGCCTAGAACAGAGGTACACAGAACAAAAGTACAACAGATTCATTTAAAGAAACATTTTATTAAAATGCTGAGAAGATGCATAGCACAGGGCACAGCATGAAATTTGCAAAATTGAAAGGTTCAGAGAACTACACTACATGGAAGTTTGCCATGGAGATGCAGCTTAAGCGGGAAAAATTATGGAAGGTCACAAAAGACCCAGGAGCAGGTGATTCTGTTCTATCTCTTGCTCCTGGGTCCTTCCAGACAGCTGGTGGAATCCAAAAGAGAGTATATATTTGGCCATCACAGCTCCATACCCACTCTCAGCCATGTATATATCAGCCACATAGGTGCAGGTCAGGAGCGTAGCCAAAACTTTGTGGGCCCCATAGCAACATTTTGAAGGGGCCACCGTCCCAATGCTTCTAGAGAGACACTTCTCTGCAGCAGTTGTTAATTTTATGCCCTATAATAGTGCCCTAGTTAATTTTCTGAACCATGGTAGAGCCTTATTTAAAATTATGCCCCATAGTAGTGCCCCAGTTTCTTTTATGAATCGTAGTAGTGATTGAGTTCACCCTATGTCATATTCCAGAGCTGCCAGTACACATTATGCCACACAGTACCCCCAACTCACATTATGATATATAGTGCTCCCCGTATAGTGCTCCAGTTCATATATTATAAAATTACAAAAATTCCCTCCAGTTCATATTATACCACACTACAATGAGCAAGGCCAGGGGCATACCTAGATATATTGCAGGCCCCAAGGAAGAAGATTGAAAGGACCCCTATGTACCACCCAATAATGAAACTGTATATAACACATGTAACTGTGACAAGGAAGGTGGGCCCCTCTCAGCTCTGGGCCCCATAGCAGCTGCACTGCCTGTACCTATGGTAGCTACGCCCTTGGCGTAGGTGGTTTGGACTCCCTTTATGTGCATCGTGACTAAGCCTGTGCAAACAGAAAAACTTTTTACATCAAACACACCGCTGATTTTGTGGTCTATTGATTTAATCTATAGTGCTGTGATTTTGGTGCAATTTTGATTGATTTGACAAATTCAATTTATACTAAATCATTTATTTGTATTGGTGCCCATGTAAAGATACAAAGAGCCGGATGTAATGGCATGCAAGACAGCCGGAGTTCCCAGACTCCGGACAAACTTGTACAATTTTTTAAAGCAGCAAATGTTTACAAGGAAAAACCAGACAGGTTTTGCCTTGTAAACATTTGCTGCTTTAAAAAGAAGTACGAGTTCGGCCGGAGTCTCGGAGCTCCAGCCATCTCGCAAGCCATTACATCCGGAGCAATGTTTGGTCCAGTGGTTTATTGCAGTCTGTTAGTGGCTAATTTACTGTATGTTTCACCTGCAAATCTGCCATCAATTTTTGATTTCGTAAATCTCTGATTTGCTAAATTAACAGAAAATTGCAGAAAGCCATTAAATCAGTAAAAATAAACCTATAGTAAATTTACCAGAGAATCCTTACAGCATGGGCATGTTTTTTCTCATGCTGTAGATGGAGCCAGGGCTGATGACAGTACAAAAGACACCCTTTCATGTTATGCTGTCCCAGCCTGTCATAGACTAGTACTGGCAGGGGTTAAAGTGGGGGGGAACGAGGTGGAACTGAGTTCCACCACCTGTAATGGTAGGGGGAACTAGTTCCACCTCCTCCATTGCCCTGCACAGTAATTCCAACAGAAAAGCCCACCCCATCATCTGCGTCAATCGATGATACAGGCGGCACTAGTGTTGCTGATGAGCTGCAGCCACCTACTCCTTCCTCAGGTCCTGGTGCCTTCATGGTCCTCCTCCAAGAGTTCCACCACCTCACCAGGACCACTTTAAGCCCTGAGTACTGGTATGTACTACTGTTAGTCGGTCCCCTTGCAATTAGCACTACCAATGCAGGCTATGAGCACTGGTGCACGGGGCAATTTGTTTTTGGTAGGGAGGGGTTACACCTTTTTTCCCCAGTGACTTATTTTTTTATTCAACACTAAAATGCCAGTCATCATCATAAACTTGATGCTGGTGACTGACTTCTCTATAGCATTACTGTAGGCTTTAAATGTATTTTCACGCAGTACATCCATGTAACGTAGTGTTTAAAATAGAAGCAGTTCAGCATATACAGTACAATCAGGGTTGGACTGGCCCACAGGGGTACATGGGAAACCAGCGGTGGGCCCTACTGCCTGGGGGCCCATCCCCTCCTCTAGGGATCAGGTTTCAGACCGTACTGTTACTAATCTAGTACATTATCATGCATGCACTACAGTATTCACTGTATATATTTATCTAGGGGACCAACACTTGCAAAATGGTTAGGCAAACCAATGTGGTGGCTGGGCACACCCTCCGCTCTAGAGACTGGCCACACCCCTAAACATGGGACCCTACCACTGCATTCAGCCCGTGGGCCCTACATTCCCCAGTCCGACACTGAGTACAATCATAGAAATGTAGTTGTTGTTTTTTTATCTGGAAGCGTTTTACATCAGCATTTTTTCCCCCATAAAATTCATCCAGCTGTCAATGAGAACCATCAAGTCTACCTTTTAATACAATATTGAAAATAACCTAACATTTGTCAAATTGAAACTCCCATCCAAACCCTTTACATTTCAAGTCACCAGTATTTGTCTGTTGCAGGTGATTTTAATGCCCCAATTAGTTACACAAAAATGGCAAGTTGCTCAAATCAATTTATTGATCCATTACAGGTACTTGCAAGGAAGGGGATAATCTAGACAAGAAATAACAACACAGAATTCCTTCAGCACAGCTTAATGGACCTACATGTAAAGACAATATTGATTTACGGTACCCGTTTATACTGTCCTGTATATGTGATTGAAGTGGGCAAATTTAGGGAACTCTACCATCAATGTTTCTTCTTGCACTGGATTTGTACATGTCCTCAGAATTGGTGGGGATCATTCATTAGTCTGGGCTTTCAATAGTTCCCATTTTCCAGGTGCATTTTATATGGAAGCACTTCGATCGATGTAATAAAAACATTCAAACACATAAAAGTGACACAGAATAAATAAAGTCCTTAGGTTCCCTCACTCTCATGAATAACATATGATATAAATAAAGCGACTCAGAGCAGTATTTTAGGAGTAAAATGGAAAAGCTGAAGATGATAAAGCGACTGCATTTTGGTAATGTTCAGAAACCAAACAGCTCATTAGTTCAATATTGCCTAAAGGACCACTAAACCGAAACCACAAGCTGCCTTTAATAATAAAGACGCATTAATAGTAATCAAATAGAAAAACCCAAATGTTCCCACACTTTGACAGAACTAGTAAGAAATCCTACTAACATTGGGCAGTGATGTTAGATTCCACGTTTCCCCTTTTTTCCAACACAGTCCCCTTTTTTACACTACATAAAATTTGTAACTTATATACTGTGATGCTGATTTATTTCAGTCTCCCAAATGAACAGAATAAGCGGGTAAAGATATACCAGATTTATTTTACGTGGCACACAGAAGGAGGTGTAGGGTGGATTTTATAATCAGAATAAACCACGTGGTCTCATTGACCGTCCCAGAAAAGTGGTATTTTAAAACCCACTTCCCGTCTTTAAAACTGAGCACACTTTGATAGCAACTACCAAAACTTGCAGGTTCAAATGACTGCTCATATGCCAGGTCTTGAACTGTTGCAACATTGGTAAGATACCCAATATCACCATCAGTGCACACTTGCAACAGCCTCATTCTTGGTTCAAAAGATATGTCTAAGAACAGGCATATGTATACTCCCAGCCAACTTTGTAAAGCCTGCAGTTCCTTTGACATGCTCTCAATGAATACTGTCTAGGTAAGAACAGTCCACAAAACCATTACAGTTCCATACCTCCCAACTTCTTTGTCCCTTAAAGAGGGACATCTTCGTGCGCTGAAGGCACGCGGCCGATATTAGGGGGTGTAGCCTCTGACCAGGGGGCATGGCCTTGCGGTTAGGGGGCGTGGCCTTGTGGCAAACACCACAATCGCTAACCACACCCCCATTTTCGTCACTATGGGGGCATGGACAGCACTCAGTGAGCCCCTTGTCCCTCTCTGGCGGGGAATAGATGTATCTATTCACCGCTGGTCTGCTTAAAGCAGTGAGTGACAAGGGGGATCTTCCAACTGCTCCTCCCCCCACGGGAGGGACAGCGGGCAGACCATGAAAAATGGGACTGTCCCACCAAAATTGGGACAGTTGGGAGGTACAGATGGAGCTTCCGTTATCTTGGCTGTTTCTCCGCCTAAACTGAGGTTTAGGCGATAGCTTAGGTTGCTGAGTTTAATCACAGACAGGCGCGTTGAGGCACGACTACATACTGCATGCAATGCACATCTCCACCACTGGGTGGCTAATACTCCACTAATCCAGTACTATAGATTGAATAGCGGTGGATTGATCTACAAGCTCTGGCAAATGGTCAGTGATGACTGTAATGTTAATATACAGTCCTGTACTGCATACTGTACACACAGATGGTGACCAATGGTCAGACGGAGAGAGTAAAAAAAATAGTTTATACAGACGCAAATGAACGTGTTAAAACACTTGTCAATTGCCGTGGTACTGCATGTGAGTGTCCAAGTCCCGTAGACAAAGCAATAGAGTAAAAATTAAAATAGTGTATGCAGACGCAACTAATGTGTGAAAGGAATAATGTAGTTCATTGACTTTAAAGTATGTACAGCGCACTGTATGTTTTGTACAATATGAGCGTCCAGGTCCCTTAATGGCATAAACGAACACCAATGGGAAGGAATCGCTGTTTGCAGTACTTTTACACATGAGCTTGTGTAACTTCTATGAAGCGACGTGGGCAAGCAGTGAAGGCTTCCGCCTCCCACACTCAGAGTACCGGGTTCGATTCCCAAAGTGCGAATGTTTTTTTTTCCCTGACACTCACTGCTACTGTACCATTTACCATTTACACACCTATCAAAGTGAATACAGTTCTCAATCTGATTTTCATATACAGTATACTGTAGTATTGTGTTGTATATTTATTGTAACCTGACCTCCTTCCCTGTCTACTATTCTTTCCCATTGGTGTTAGCTTTTGCCATTAGGGGACTTGGACACTCCCCCCTGGGCGCCTACACAATTCATACAGTCTCCCAGGGGGAAAGGGGGAAGTGGAATGGGGGTAGGGGGAGGTGGTGACTAAATACTGTGTTAAGCAATATGAGCATCCAAGTCCCTTAACGGCATAAACAAACACCAATGGGAAGGAATCGCTGCTTGCAGTACTTTTACACATGAGCCTGTGTATCTTCCATGAAGTGACATGGGCAAGCAGTGAAGGCTTCCGCCTCCACGCTCAGAGTCCCGGGTTTGATTCTCAAAGTGCAAATGTTTTTTGTGTTTTTTTCTTGACACTCACTTTATTAATTTTTTTTCTTTGTTATCCATTGTAATACATTCAATAGAAGTGTGCATACAGGTTTCACATAAATCAGGGTAAATCTGCTGGAGCATCTGATTCCGCTATCTAAAATACACAGCGGTAAGGAGGACCCATAGACATACCAATAAATATAAATAAGTGTATCCTGACGCAATTAACTGTTCGAGCAACACAGTACTGTAGATCATCGGCAATAGAGAATCTGTGTTGTACTTTATGAGAAGGGATCACTGCTACTGTACCATTTACACACCTATCAAAGCAGCTGCAGTTCTCTGATTTTCATATACAGTACACTGTAGTATTGTGTTGTACATTTATTGTAACCTGAATATAATGAGGGGTAACAGCGCTATAAATATCAGTTAAAAATCACAATTTAATGAATTAAAAAGACAAGGAATTGTCATACAAAAAAAAAACTAAAATAGATAACAAGCTGATGATGAGGAATTTATCTGTAATATAATATAATAAGTGCCAGCTGCAAATTATAAATGACCATATCCCGTTATATTGATGGACAGTTCATAACATGCAAATTGATGTATATGCTTCCAATGATGGTAAAATTACCGGCTGTGTGTTCCAAACCATAGGATCCTGTAGCGATGGTCTTAGGGCAATAGGACTCCATGCAATGGTGTCAGAATCCTTGGTCCACAATAGCTTAGTCAGCTTTAGGAATTGCTTGCTAGTATACTGTCCAAACTCCCACAGGTAGCTACCGTTTGGAGATGAGGGGACACAGGTCTCTGAAATAGCAGCGTGTGCACTGGCTCCTGACATGTTTCGCTGCATCCATGCAGCTTTATCAGGCCGCACTGCTGGCAAACACCTATAGTCTGCAGAGTGGGGAAGCGATGGGCAGGAGAGGCTCTGCGCCTCCGTGACCCCCCAATCCTCACCCCACTGGAGAGAGAGGATGCGGTAGCGGCGGGAGGCAGGAGAGTTCAAAACTCCTATTAAAATGAATGGGCGGCCGCTGATTGGCTGAGAGAGCCTGTTCCCCGCCGATAGCTCCCCGGGAGTCCTTTACATGCGATAAATTGCATGCGATTTATCGCATGTAAAAAATGATACATCAAGTGCCAAATCATATGAAGCCCTCCTGGGGAGCTACAAAGGAAAATGGGTCCACTGCTTCAAAAAAATCTCCCCCACAAACTCCATAGGATTCGATGGTGAGTGATCAGTTATGCTATTTATGGAGGAGAGAAACTTTTCTCCAGTAGTTAAAACAAAAAAAAAACATTTATATATATATATATATATATATATATATATATATATATGTATATATATATATATATTTGAAGGGATTTTTAAGTGTGTATATATATATATATATATATATACACTGCTCAAAAAAATAAAGGGAACACTTAAACAACACAATGCAACTCCAAGTCAATCACACTTCTGTGAAATCAAACTGTCCACTTAGGAAGCAACACTGATTGACAATCAGTTTCACATGCTGTTGTGCAAATGGAATAGACAACAGGTGGAAATTTTAGGCAATTAGCAAGACACCCCCAAAAAAGGAGTTGCTCTGCAGGTGGTGACCACAGACCACTTTTCCGCTCCTATGCTTTCTGGCTGATGTTTTGGTCACTTTTGAAAGCTGGCGGTGCTTTCACTCTAGAGGTAGCATGAGACGGAGTCTACAACCCACACAAGTGGCTCAGGTAGTGCAGCTCATCCAGGATGGCACATCAATGCGAGCTGTGGCAAGAAGGTTTGCTGTGTCTGTCAGCGTAGTGTCCAGAGCAAGGAGGCGCTACCAGGAGACAGGCCAGTACATCAGGAGACGTGGAGGAGGCCGTAGGAGGGCAACAACCCAGCAGCAGGACCGCTACCACAACCTTTGTGCAAGGAGGAACAGGAGGAGCACTGCCAGAGCCCTGCAAAATGACCTCCAGCAAGCCACAAATGTGCATGTGTCTACTCAAACGATCAGAAACAGACTCCATGAGGATTGTATGAGGGCCCAACGTCCACAGGTGGGGGTTGTGCTTACAGCCCAACACCGTGCAGGACGTTTGGCATTTGCCAGAGAACACCAAGATTGGCAAATTCACCACTGGCGCCCTGTGCTCTTCACAGATGAAAGCAGGTTCTCGCTGAGCACATGTGACAGACGTGACAGAGTCTGGAGACGCCAAGGAGAACGTTCTGCTGCCTGCAACATCCTCCAGCATGACCGGTTTGGCAGTGGGTCAGTAATGGTGTGGGGTGGCATTTCTTTGGGGGTCCGCACAGCCCTCCATGTGCTCGCCAGATGTAGCCTGACTGCCGTTAGGTACCGAGATTAGATCCTCAGACCCCTTGTGAGACCATATGCTGGTGCGGTTGGCCCTGGGTTCCTCCTAATGCAAGACAATGCTAGACCTCATGTGGCTGGAGTGTGTCAGCAGTTCCTGCAAGACAAAGGCATTGATGCTATGTACTGGCCTGCCCGTTCCCCAGACCTGAATCCAATTGAGCACATCTGGGACATCATGTCTCGCTCCATCCACCAACGTGGCGTTGCACCACAGACTGTCCAGGAGTTGGCGGATGCTTTAGTCCAGGTCTGGGAGGAGATCCCTCAGGAGACCATCCGCCACCTCATCAGGAGCATGCCCAGGCATTGTAGGGAGGTCATACAGGCACGTGGAGGCCACACACACTACTGAGCCTCATTTTGACTTGTTTTAAGGACATTACATCAAAGTTGGATCAGCCTGTAGTGTGTTTTTGCACTTTAATGTTGAGTGTGACTCCAAATCCAGACCTCCATGGGTTAATAAATTTGATTTCCATTGATAATTTTTTTATGTGTGTGTGTGTGTGTGTGTGTGTGTGTGTGTGTGTGTGTGTGTGTGTGTAAAACTTTCCTCAGGGACACACAATAAAGGTCTTGAAATGTCTGCTCAGGCTCCTTTCCATCTATAGAACAGTCAGTGCAGCTGTAATTTATTTTCAATACAATAACTCCACTTGTTAAGAAACTGGGCTGTTCATAGGAGGTAATTCAGACCTGATCGCTGGGCAGTGATTTTTGCAGCCCTGCGATCAGATAGTCACCGCCTACAGGGGAAGTGTATTTTAGCTGTGCAAGTGTGGGAACGCCTGTGTAGCAGAGATGTACAAACTGATTTTGTGCAGTCTCTGCACAGCCCAGGACTTACTCAGCTGCTGCAATCACATCAGTCTGTTAGGGACCAGAACTGACATCAGACACCCTCCTCCCTTCCAACGCTTGGACATGCCTGCATTTTTCCAGAAACTCCCTGAAAACGGTCAGTTGCCACCCACAAATGCCTTCTTCCTGTCAGTCACCTTGCGATCGCCCGTGCGATCGCTTTTTTCGCACCATCCCGTTGCTATGCATCGATCCCTGTTGCTGTGGTCCGTCACACCTGCGCATTGCGGTGCATACGCATGCGCAGTTCGGACCTGATCGCAGGCTGTGAGACAACGCAGTCTAGCGATCAGGTCTGAATTACCCCCATAGTTGTAAGGCATCCACTGGTGTGTACAGAAACTCCGTTTCATCTTCAAACCTGTACACATATATTAACAACAATTAAAACCTAAACACCATTATCAAACTAAAATTTCCAGTTGTCCCAAAAATTTGCATCATATGATGGTTGTAGCCAAAGGCCTATTTCCATCGATAATCAGAATTCATAGGACAGTGAATCTTACTGTATAGGATGCAATTTACTTTCTATGCACGCTAGTCACAGATTAGAAGTTTTCATATGAAAGAAACCAGTTCATATCTCATTAACTACCTTACTGGTTTAATTTTTTTGTTTGAAATTCATATAAACCAATTACATTTTGCCAAACCTACAAGTCACCCCTGCTCCAATGACTTTGGCCCATTATACTGCCTTGTTGTCTTCTCTTTAAACAACACTGATGAGCACTAGCTAGCTATGCGCAGCCAGCAATCCATGCATGTTTACACGGATAACAGATGTTATCCAGCATTGTAGCTGAAATAAGGATGTGAATGTACAATAATCATCTAGTGAAGTTTAGGGCAGGAATGCTGAACAGGTAAGAAGTGTAGAGAGAGGACATTTTCGCATAATTAACAGACTTTGGGGCAGATGTATTAACCTGGAGAAGGTATAAGGAAGTGATAAACCAGTGATGTGTGCAAGGTGATAAAGGCACCAACCAATCAGATCCTAACTGTTAATTTACATATTGGAGCTGATTGGCTGGTACCTTTATCACCGTGCACACATCACTGGTTTATTACTTCCTTATGCCTTCTCCAGGTTAATACATCTGCCCCATAATTACTTACAGTACTGCAAATATGTTCATCATTTCTGACTTGCAGAGTAAATTCCCTCTAGTATTTATTAGTAAATCAGCAGTGTTGGTTAAATAATGAACCTTTGGGGATGATCCTATAGAGAAGGAAACTGAGACAGCTGTATCGAGCAGCAGGATGGTAAGGGCAGATGCATATAGCCAATTCATTTATGATATGCATTCCAAAGATTAAACTGATGTTACCTCCTCTGGTGCTAGCTGTAATAATGATGGAAGTGACAATATTTCTGTTTTATAGAGCACAGTAATATTAATGGTCTTATTTGGTTTGTGCATGCCATGAATGCAGAGCCATTTAATTTACTATCTCAGGTGGCAGTGTGGTTGGGTCCTGCATATTTAATATACTTTAATAAAATGTTACCATCAATATTTATAGTTACTGTATCATTGAGCTCACAGTCAAACGGTGTATAAATAAGAAGGTTTACTTTTAAATATTTGGCTGGAAATGTTAGACCATATGGCATCCTTTGTAGTAAAGCCTATTAATAAGTAGAGATGAGCGGGTTCGGTTTCTTTGAATCCGAACCCGCACGAACTTCACTTTTTTTTCCACGGGTCCGAGCGACTCGGATCTTCCCGCCTTGCTCGGTTAACCCGAGCGCGCCCGAACGTCATCATGACGCTGTCGGATTCTCGCGAGGCTCGGATTCTATCGCGAGACTCGGATTCTATATAAGGAGCCGCGCGTCGCCGCCATTTTCACTCGTGCATTGAGATTGATAGGGAGAGGACGTGTCTGGCGTCCTCTCCATTAGAATAGAGATAGATAGATTAGATAGAGAGAGATTGTGCAGAGTCGCAGACAGAGTTAGTTTACCACAGTCAGTGACCAGTGCAGTTGCTAGTTAACTTTTATTTAATATAATATATCCGTTCACTTCTCTCTGCTATATCCGTTCTCTGCCTGAAAAAAAAAACGATACACAGCACAGTCAGTCACACAGTGTGACTCAGTCTGTGTGCACTCAGCTCAGCCCAGTGTGCTGCACAGTCATCAATGTATAAATTAAAAGCTTATAATTAATTGTGGGGGAGACTGGGGAGCACTGCAGGTTGTTAGCAGGAGCCAGGAGTACAATTATATTAATTAACAGTGCACACTTTTGCTGCAGGAGTGGTGACCAGTGCCTGACCACCAGTATAGTATTGTTGTATACTACTAATATCTCTTTAAATATCAACCAGTCTATATTAGCAGCAGACACAGTACAGTGCGGTAGTTCACGGCTGTGGCTACCTCTGTGTCGGCACACGGCAGGCAGTCCGTCCGACCAGAATTGTATTATTTATTATTATATACCTACCACCTAACCGTGGTTTTTTTTTCATTCTTTATACCGTCATAGTGTCATCCTAATTGTTACGAGTATACTACTATCTCTTTATCAACCAGTGTACAGTGCGGTAGTTCACGGCTGTGGCTACCTCTGTGTCGGCACACGGCAGGCAGTCCGTCCGACCAGAATTGTATTATTTATTATTATATACCTACCACCTAACCGTGGTTTTTTTTTCATTCTTTATACCGTCATAGTGTCATCCTAATTGTTACGAGTATACTACTATCTCTTTATCAACCAGTGTACAGTGCGGTAGTTCACGGCTGTGGCTACCTCTGTGTCGGCACACGGCAGGCAGTCCGTCCGACCAGAATTGTATTATTTATTATTATATACCTACCACCTAACCGTGGTTTTTTTTTCATTCTTTATACCGTCATAGTGTCATCCTAATTGTTACGAGTATACTACTATCTCTTTATCAACCAGTGTACAGTGCGGTAGTTCACGGCTGTGGCTACCTCTGTGTCGGCACATGGCAGGCAGTCCGTCCGACCAGAATTGTATTATTTATTATTATATACCTACCACCTAACCGTGTTTTTTTTTTCATTCTTTATACCGTCATAGTGTCATCCTAATTGTTACGAGTATACTACTATCTCTTTATCAACCAGTGTACAGTGCGGTAGTTCACGGCTGTGGCTACCTCTGTGTCGGCACACGGCAGGCAGTCCGTCCGACCAGAATTGTATTATTTATTATTATATACCTACCACCTAACCGTGGTTTTTTTTTCATTCTTTATACCATCATAGTGTCATCCTAATTGTTACGAGTATACTACTATCTCTTTATCAACCAGTGTACAGTGCGGTAGTTCACGGCTGTGGCTACCTCTGTGTCGGCACACGGCAGGCAGTCCGTCCGACCAGAATTGTATTATTTATTATTATATACCTACCACCTAACCGTGGTTTTTTTTTCATTCTTTATACCGTCATAGTGTCATCCTAATTGTTACGAGTATACTACTATCTCTTTATCAACCAGTGTACAGTGCGGTAGTTCACGGCTGTGGCTACCTCTGTGTCGGCACACGGCAGGCAGTCCGTCCGACCAGAATTGTATTATTTATTATTATATACCTACCACCTAACCGTGGTTTTTTTTTCATTCTTTATACCGTCATAGTGTCATCCTAATTGTTACGAGTATACTACTATCTCTTTATCAACCAGTGTACAGTGCGGTAGTTCACGGCTGTGGCTACCTCTGTGTCGGCACACGGCAGGCAGTCCGTCCGACCAGAATTGTATTATTTATTATTATATACCTACCACCTAACCGTGGTTTTTTTTTCATTCTTTATACCGTCATAGTGTCATCCTAATTGTTACGAGTATACTACTATCTCTTTATCAACCAGTGTACAGTGCGGTAGTTCACGGCTGTGGCTACCTCTGTGTCGGCAGTCGGCAGGCAGTCCGTCCATCCATAATTGTATTATTATTATAATATATACCACCTAACCGTGGTTTTTTTTTCATTCTTTATACCGTCATAGTGTCATACTAGTTGTTACGAGTATACTACTATCTCTTTATCAACCAGTGTACAGTGCGGTAGTTCACGGCTGTGGCTACCTCTGTGTCGGCAGTCGGCAGGCAGTCCGTCCATCCATAATTGTATTATTATTATAATATATACCACCTAACTGTGGTTTTTTTTTCATTCTTTATACCGTCGTCATAGTGTCATACTAGTTGTTACGAGTATACTACTATCTCTTTATCAACCAGTGTACAGTGCGGTAGTTCACGGCTGTGGCTACCTCTGTGTCGGCAGTCGGCAGGCAGTCCGTCCATCCATAATTGTATTATTATTATAATATATACCACCTAACCGTGGTTTTTTTTTCATTCTTTATACCGTCGTCATAGTGTCATACTAGTTGTTACGAGTATACTACTATCTCTTTATCAACCAGTGTACAGTGCGGTAGTTCACGGCTGTGGCTACCTCTGTGTCGGCAGTCGGCAGGCAGTCCGTCCATCCATAATTGTATTATTATTATAATATATACCACCTAACCGTGGTTTTTTTTTCATTCTTTATACCGTCGTCATAGTGTCATACTAGTTGTTACGAGTATACTACTATCTCTTTATCAACCAGTGTACAGTGCGGTAGTTCACGGCTGTGGCTACCTCTGTGTCGGCACTCGGCAGCCCGTCCATAATTGTATATACCACCTAACCGTGGTTTTTTTTTCTTTCTTTATACATACATACTAGTTACGAGTATACTATCTCTTTATCAACCAGTCTATATATTAGCAGCAGACACAGTACAGTGCGGTAGTTCACGGCTGTGGCTACCTCTGTGTCGGCACTCGGCAGCCCGTCCATAATTGTATACTAGTATCCAATCCATCCATCTCCATTGTTTACCTGAGGTGCCTTTTAGTTGTGCCTATTAAAATATGGAGAACAAAAATGTTGAGGTTCCAAAATTAGGGAAAGATCAAGATCCACTTCCACCTCGTGCTGAAGCTGCTGCCACTAGTCATGGCCGAGACGATGAAATGCCAGCAACGTCGTCTGCCAAGGCCGATGCCCAATGTCATAGTACAGAGCATGTCAAATCCAAAACACCAAATATCAGTAAAAAGCCTCTTTTTTTCTTTGCGTCATGTGCTGTTTGGGGAGGGTTTTTTGGAAGGGACATCCTGCGTGACACTGCAGTGCCACTCCTAGATGGGCCCGGTGTTTGTGTCGGCCACTAGGGTCGCTAATCTTACTCACACAGCTACCTCATTGCGCCTCTTTTTTTCTTTGCGTCATGTGCTGTTTGGGGAGGGTTTTTTGGAAGGGCCATCCTGCGTGACACTGCAGTGCCACTCCTAGATGGGCCCGGTGTTTGTGTCGGCCACTAGGGTCGCTAATCTTACTCACACAGCTACCTCATTGCGCCTCTTTTTTTCTTTGCGTCATGTGCTGTTTGGGGAGGGTTTTTTGGAAGGGACATCCTGCGTGACACTGCAGTGCCACTCCTAGATGGGCCCGGTGTTTGTGTCGGCCACTAGGGTCGCTAATCTTACTCACACAGCTACCTCATTGCGCCTCTTTTTTTCTTTGCGTCATGTGCTGTTTGGGGAGGGTTTTTTGGAAGGGCCATCCTGCGTGACACTGCAGTGCCACTCCTAGATGGGCCCGGTGTTTGTGTCGGCCACTAGGGTCGCTAATCTTACTCACACAGCTACCTCATTGCGCCTCTTTTTTTCTTTGCGTCATGTGCTGTTTGGGGAGGGTTTTTTGGAAGGGACATCCTGCGTGACACTGCAGTGCCACTCCTAGATGGGCCCGGTGTTTGTGTCGGCCACTAGGGTCGCTTATCTTACTCACACAGCGACCTCGGTGCAAATTTTAGGACTAAAAATAATATTGTGAGGTGTGAGGTATTCAGAATAGACTGAAAATGAGTGTAAATTATGGTTTTTGAGGTTAATAATACTTTGGGATCAAAATGACCCCCAAATTCTATGATTTAAGCTGTTTTTTAGTGTTTTTGGAAAAAAACACCCGAATCCAAAACACACCCGAATCCGACAAAAAAAATTCGGTGAGGTTTTGCCAAAACGCGTTCGAACCCAAAACACGGCCGCGGAACCGAACCCAAAACCAAAACACAAAACCCGAAAAATTTCAGGCGCTCATCTCTATTAATAAGCTGGTCTATTTTTAAATTATGTATGAATTAGACTGATATTTGATGAGGGCTTGGAAGCATTCATCTAGTACACATATAAGCTAGAGTCTAATGTACTGTATGCAGATGTCAATCTAATCAATAACACACTCTATTGGGTGACCATGTCCTTTGTCTTCCTCTCCAATTAGCATATGGTAATTGTGTGCTGCAGCCAAGGATGTTGGAGCAAAGATTTAACACTCTAGAGCAGGCATTCCCAACAACGGTCCTCAAGGCACACCAACAGTGCAGGTTTTAGTGATATCCAGGCTGCAGCACAGATGGTTAAATCAAAATGACTGAGCTACTAATTAAGTCACCTGTGCTGCAGCCTGGATATCACTAAAACCTGCACTGTTAGTGTGCCTTGAGGACCGTGGTTGGAAATGCCTGCTCTAGAGCAGTGGTTCTCAAACTCGGTCCTCAGGACCCCACACAGTGCATGTTTTGCAGGTAACCCAGCAGGTGCACAGGTGTATTAATTACTCACTGACACATTTTAAAAGGTCCACAGGTGGAGGTAATTATTTCACTTGTGATTCTGTGAGGAGACCTGCAAAACATGCACTGTGTGGGGTCCTGAGGACCGAGTTTGAGAACCTGTGCTCTAGAGGGCCTACAGTATTTATCAGGACCTCAGGACCCAGGAGCTGGGCTTGATTAAGGTTTACTGGAGCCCCAGCACAAATCACTTATGGGGGTCCCTAGCAATAAACTTATTAATAAGATTTTCTGGCGATTCTATTGAAAAGTATTTAGTGTAAATATTACCAGCACCACAACTGTGTTAAACACAGTGTAGTGCCCCAAGTTCACATTATTCCACACAAAACCCCCAGGTCATATACACCACAGTACCTCCAAGGTGGTGATGAAGCTAT
Source organism: Pseudophryne corroboree (assembly GCF_028390025.1). Classification (NCBI taxonomy): domain Eukaryota; kingdom Metazoa; phylum Chordata; class Amphibia; order Anura; family Myobatrachidae; genus Pseudophryne; species Pseudophryne corroboree. The sequence goes on along the minus strand of NC_086453.1, from coordinate 92,695,939 downwards.
TCCTATGTGTGGAGACCGCCTGGGTGACCACCCCAACCACCCTGTAGTTAATCCGGCTGTCAGGGCTTGTTTGGGCTCCAGAATGGGACCACTGGGCAAGATTGGCTGGGGATGGAGTGAGTGAAGTTTAGTTGTCCTATGATGCTCTCCTTATTCAGTAATAGAGCTAATCTAGAGTATAAGAATTTAGCAGGAATGGAAACCAGGATGAGACAGTAAGCTGTGAGTAACTGATATCTGCCCTGCAATAGAAGCAGGCGCTTGCTGGAGGAGCTTGCAATCAGGTGTAAAGGAGTAGACTCTACTAGTGAAGTACCTACACACACTGGTGAGGGTTGAGAAGTTGAACCTTCTGGTGATGGATGGTATTCACACACAGGTATAGGTTATGCACTCTGGTCAGGCATTCCCAACCACGGTCCTCAAGGCACACTAAAGGTGTGTACACATGGTGAGATTTATCTGTCCAATCTGCCTGGTGAGTACAAAAATCTGGTAATGGATGAGAGCAAATGACAATCAACCATTTTCTCCCAAACACTGGAACATGGATTAAAACTATTGATTTAACAAATTTTTCCAAACAAACTGATTTAACCTATTTGTTTGAACAACCATTGTCTATTTTCCAGTGGTTGGGAGCAAATGGTCTTGTCATTTGCTCTCATCCGTTACCAGATTTTTGTTCTCACCAGACAGATTGGACAGATAAATCTCACCATGGGGGTCATTCCGAGTTGATCACTCGTTATTTTTTTTTGCAACGGAGCGATTAGCTGCTAATGCGCATGCGCAATGTCCGCAGTGCGACTGCGCCAAGTAAATTTGCTATGCAGTTAGGTATTTTACTCATGGCATTACAAGGTTTTTTCTTCGTTCTGGTGATCGTAATGTGATTGACAGGAAGTGGGTGTTTCTGGGCGGAAACTGGACGTTTTATGGGAGTGTGTGAAAAAATGCTACCGTTTCTGGGAAAAACGCGGGAGTGGCTGGAGAAACGGGGGAGTGTCTGGGCGAACGCTGGGTGTGTTTGTGACGTCAAACCAGGAACGACAAGCACTGAACTGATCGCACTGGAAGAGTAAGTCTCGAGCTACTCAGAAACTGCTAAGTAATTTCTACTCGCAATTTTGAGAACCTTTCGTTCGCAATTTTGATAAGCAAAGATTCACTCCCAGTAGGCGGCGGCTTAGCGTGTGCAATGCTGCTAAAAGCAGCTTGCGAGCGAACAACTCGGAATGAGGGCCCATGTGTACACATTTTAACAGTGCAGGTTTTAGTGATATCCAGGCTTCAGCACAGGTGACTTCATTAGTAGCTCAGTTATTTTGATTTAACCATCTGTGCTGCAGCCTGGATATCACTAAAACCTGCACTATTGGTGTGCCTTGAGGACCGTGGTTGGGAATGCCTGCTGTAGGTTAAGAGTGGTAATGCGCACAGGCAATGGATGTGCACTGCAGGCTATGGGGTACATTTACTAACATTCGTAATTCCCGAAAATAGGTCAAAGTTCAATCACGAATGACATCGACAGTGTAAAACTGCAACTTTTTGAATTTATTACGATGGATTTACTAAGCTGTCGTATTCGTATTTTTGGTGTTGTCCGATGTCGATGTCATTCGTGGTTTTCTGGTGTATAATGCGGCCGATTTTGTTATTTTGCGGCCGAGTTTAATGTGTTTTTTTACGAATGCGTCACATGTCTGTTACGGCAGTGTTTTTCCATTACTGCCGCGTTTTTTTCCTAAGTTTCGTTTTTGTCACTTGTCCGTGATTGGTTGTATTCGTGGTGGAGGAGTGTCTGTGTACTTGACTATAAATACGCCCCAAACCGACCGCACCTCGTGGGTTTAGCTAGTGGAGAGGAGAGAGGAAGGTGTTGTTGGTGTTGGAGATTTCTGTGGAGTTTTTTGTGGTTTGGAGGCGGAGTTTTGTGATTGGTGAGTGCTGTACTGTGTGTGTAAGTTGTTTTGTCATACTTGTTGTTCTGTTATTTAAAAGTCTGTTAACTTTTTTGTATTTTGTCTTTTCTTTTCGTCTATAGTCCTTGTTTGTGAGTGAGTGAGTGTTTGTTTGCGTGTGTGTGGTGTGTAGTGGTAGTGGAGGAGTGTGTTATTTGTTTTTTTTTCTCTGTGTTTTTTGTGTTGTCTTAAGATTATGTCACAGTCAGAGGTGAGTGTGGTGGAGGAGGTGAGTGAGAGGGAGGAGGTGAGTGAGGTGGAGGAGGTGAGTGAGAGGGAGGAGGTGAGTGAGAGGGAGGAGGTTAGTGATGAGGAGGGTGAGGTTGCGGCTGCGTTTTCTAGTGATACTGATAGTGATGGTGTTGTGGCTCCGCAGCCACGCACCAGTACAAGGACGGGCCGCAATGTAAAGTTTAGTTACGCAGAAAACATGGCTCTGGTGCGGGAGCTGATGAGGCATCAGCGCCAGTTGTTTGGTTCAGATGCATCAAAAGTGTCGACCCGCCGGAAGAGTGTCCTGTGGGGGAAAGTTATTGCTGCTGTGAACAGTGAGGGTGTGGTGAGGCGGACCGAGGACACCTGTAGGAAACGTTTCTATGACATCAAACGCCGTGTGAAGGCCAAGATGGCTAAGGAGGCAAAATCTGCTCGGCAAACCGGGGGAGGACACCCCTTCCGAGCGTCTTATAAAGATTGGGAGGAGCCAATACGTCCGCTGATTCCGCCAGAGGTGGTTTCTGCACTTCATGTCCAAGATTCGGACCGGCCAAGTGCGGATGGTGAGTTTATTTTATATTTATAATTTTTCACATCTGTGCTTTGTACTTTTGTTGTAAAATGTTTCCTGTGTGTTGGTCCACAAATGGGTTGGTGATGTAGTGCAGGCCAATCCACCCTGTGTTTTTCCATCTGTTGTCCAACTACAAGTCCCATCATGCCTGTTATAATGTTTAAACTTAGGGAATGTCAAATGTGTTGGTGGACATGCTGGGAAGTGTAGTTGCACTACATATTGTCAGACACAGGTTGTGGTTGCTTGGTGTATTGTGTGTGTTAGTTATGTTTTTGTACTAATTAGACTCAAATATTTGTTGTGTTTTTTTTGGAAACACAAACAATTTGCCTTGTTTTGTGCGGTTTTTGTAGGTTGTAAAATTTAAGATTATAGATGTAACAAAACCAACTATTTGTGTTTGTAATTTTATAACAAAATTTAAAAACAGTTTTTAAAATCCTGCAATATTGTGTCTTGGTAAAGCTACGACATATGTGTTTTAAGTAGTATAATTATGTTCATATCGCAATTCTTCTTTTTTTGTACAGTACGCCAGAGAAGCAGCACATCCAGGCCACAACCAACCCTGCCTAGAGCTGATGATGGTGGGAATGATGGTAAGTTATTTCTGTACCCACATCTTAGCCATTAACATAAAACACATGAAATGTAATGACAATACTATCACACAGGTTCTTCGTCTGCTCCGCGCACACAAAGGCCACAATCACAGGCCAGCCTTACTGTGGCTACAAGGCCACCCAAGAGGCCCCGTGTCCACGCTCCTACTGCTGCTGCTGCTCCTGCACCTGCCTCACCCCCCCAAAGGCGCATCTCTGCAGTGGCTGCGGTGCCACCACTGGCACTTTTGGCAAGCCCCCTGAGTGTAGATCCACATTCCCCACAGTTGTCTGGTGAGTAATGTTTGTAATGTTTTTATTTTGTTTGAGTAAAAACAAGGTGAAGGCATAAGGAACTGACAAAACACTGTTAGATCGAAGATGATAAAGGCAGCAGTACAAAAATTATAAGTAATTTTAGACTCCACATTTTGGACATGCTTGCCTTGTGTCATTATCACCTTGAACCTATCACTGCTTTAGAAATGACTTATACCTTCTCCAGGTATTGACATCTGCCCCAGTGTTAGTTTTGTTAAAAAATGATTAAAAATTGTAAGCAACTTTGCTTTAATAATCGACTGCAAGCAGATGCTGTTAGCGTATTGTTATGATGATATGTGTGAAATTACAGTGTCCTGAAACTCAAATGTTTTTTAAAAAATATGCTCAACAACACTCAAAACTACAAAAAAAATGTGAAACTAAATTTGAACCAAAAAATTCAAAACAAACCAAATCAATACATACGGCAAAATCCAACATTAAAAAACCTGTTTAAGTTGTCATTTTTTGACCACAATCTTAGTGTACTTCTTTACTAAATCCACTGACTGACATGCCCAATGTCTGATTCTAATGTGGCAAACATGGTTATATTTTTTTGTGTTGTGCCAAAGGAACCTTCAGAATGTTGTTTAAACTAACTTTGAGACATAAAAAAAGAGTACATGGAGTGTATACAATAATTTAGAATGTGAAACATACAATTGTCTCCATAAATTCACAAATTAGTAGTATCTGTTTATAGCCACATCAATTCACTAAGAGGTAACCAACATAGTAACGTTTAAGAAGTTAACCATTTAGCTTTTAAATGTATATTATGAAGTAATGCATGTTGCTTGACAAATATTGTAAGACCAATGCTACATATGTCTAAAATATTTCCTGTGTCCCACCCCATACAGATCCGGCCATCATGAGTGACGAGGGCCAGCAGTCCCATGGCCAGGAGACGTATACTCTACACCTGCAGCCCATCGACCAAACACAGGCAAACATGACTGAGGACAATCCAGTCCAACCGCAAGCTTCTCAGACTCAACAAATGACCTCAACACCAGGGACAAGCCAAATTCCGCATGAGTTTTGGTCAAGTTGGGCAGAACAACAGGCACACCACTCTGCGTGTCTCAACACCCAAACACAACACCTGTCTAGTTTGCCCCATCATTTGCCTAAAGTTAGCCGCAACTCTGCCAGACTCATCGTGCAAGTAGGGCGGATAGCAAACACAATGGAGCAGATGAGGGCAGACAATTCTCAAATGCAGGCAACCCATCAGCGCATCATGGATGAGCAACTGCGCCAACACCAAACCCTCATACAGATTATCCAGCATAATCAAGTCATAAATGACAATTTGTCGCGAACCATTGCCAACAATACAGCTGCTTATACCCAGCTAACGGCCAGTTTAAATATTTTGAGCCAAAATTTTAGTGCAATGGCACAACAACATGTGGCCACAAGCTCAAGCACAACAACCCCGACCCAAACACCAGTACAATCACCAGTTCGACGATCAAGTCGAAGCCGCACCCACGAACAACCACAAGCCTCTGCACCCAGCACCCAAAAAAAGAAAAGATAATCTGTACTGCACATCATATGCTGGCCAGTTGCAAGTAAAATATATGTGTTCAGAATATATTGTTCAGTATTTTTCAATAAATTATCTAATCAAAATATGTGTATTGGTTAATTTGCAACACACAAACACAAAAATCAGTAATGTATAGTCCAAGATGAATATTGTGACAGGGCGAGAGTGTGCTGTGTCAGGGTGTAGGGTCCGTTTGCCAAAATCATACCGTGGAAAAACACTTCGAACATTTAGTGTGACCATCTGTATAACATGGTCAACATCAAGTTTTTTGCAGTTACATTGGACAATATAAACTAAAAAGCATGGCCAGCCTACTCGGAACATATACAACCTGCAGACCCAGTTGTTTTTCCTTCCTTGGTTTTATTGTAGCATCAGGAAGCAGTGACAAGTATCCTACAGCAAACAATACAGCAGACCCACACACAGTAGCAGCCATTTCAGATTTAGAGTGTGTAGAAATGTGTTGGCTCCCCTTTTAAAAGTACCAAACGTCAGGTGTGAGTAATGAACAATTGCCAACACATGTTAAGGGATCATGGAGTGCCACGTTGTAGCACTCTCCTGATCAGCTGTGTGCTCCTGTCCTCACTGACAGGCAGCACACGGCACTGTTACAATGTAGCGCATATGCGCTACATTTTAACCAATGCGGTGAACTTTCTGCTCTGCGGTGACGTCACTTTAGGTCCACCGCAGGGAAGAAAGTTACCATCATTGGTTACAAGGTAGCGCATAGGCGCAACATTGTAACAGTGCCGTGTGCTGCCTGTCAGTGAGGACAGGAGCACACAGCTGATCAGGAGAGTGCTACAACGTGGCACTACCTGATTGGCTGAAGAAACCCACTTAGGCATAACTCAAAGTGGGTTTCTGGCATTCGGGTAAAGGTGACCCATGGGCAAACATGGTTCCCCTTTCAGTTCGTGGTCGGGACACTTTTTTTGGTTTGTTTTTTCTCCTTGCAGTATTTGTTTGAAATAAACATGTGCAGTGTTTTTTTTCTTCATAAAAAATTAACAATAAAAAATAATATTGCCGTTAATGCTGGAACATGTGTGTTTGTTTGTAAAAAACAAACAGCTTTTTTTAAATTTTAAACAAAAAAAGCTTCCCAAAATTTAAAACGTTACACTATTTTTAAACTGGAAAGGACTGAATCTCTGCAATATGTGAGTCACAAATTGTTCAGCTTATAAATTTATTGTGTGCCACATGAAGTACATTTTGATATTCAACTCTAAATCACAAATCTAGAAGCTCTTAAGCTTAATTTTGTTGTGGCAACCAAACAAAATATATGCTTACAGTACATTAATGGTTTTCACTGTGTACTTTTAAAAAAAACAGGGTAATAATGTTGGTGTGACTTTTTACACAGTCACACAGACCAGCCGGCCAGACAGGCCTCACACCAGTCATGATGATGCCGGTATTGCAGGTAAGTCTTCACTGTAGTCACATATTCTGTAAACACATAGAAGTACAAAATATTATTTACAAATTTGGCACCTAGGATCTGCTTCTGGAAGCCGACCTCGTGTAAGGCGGCCATCACAGGTCTCGGCCCACTTACCCAGGAGGCCAACTAAGAGCCGGCGTCTTGCCTCTGATTCAGCACCTCCATCATCCCCACCCAGGCGAAGGCTATCGGCAGTGTCACCCAAGCCACCACTGGCACTACTGGCGAGTTCGCTGAGTGATGAGCCCAGATCACCTCAGTTATCTGGTGATTAAATTGTGAAACAAAACACATAAGCAAGAATATACACAGTCGACTTTGGATGATGTTAGTTTGTTTGGAGTTTACATGTTTTACCCAACAATCAATGTAATGTTACGTCTTCAATTGCTCAAGGTGCTTTACTTAAATAAAATAAGGTCTTAGTGGATGGTCTAGACAACCTAGTTGTCTGAAAATATATGAATTGAGGATACATTAAGCACACACACGAGAAAAAAATAAATGTAAACTTTTTGAACCCAAAAAAAAATTAATTAGAATACAAAACACATTCCTGTCTCCGTCTCCAAAATGTATGAAGCTGGTGTGTATGTATGGAGCTATGTTTTTCAAGGGTAATGACTGTAAATGTTTTTTGAGCATCAACTAAGCACAATGGACACACCACTATAAACAACAAACAGTAAGTAACAAAACACACACTAGAAAGTAGAGCAAAGTGTTTAGTGAAGGATAATTACAGCCTAATAAAACTTACCTGAAAAATAACGCAGGATCACTTGTTGCCGTACCTGCCTCCCTACATTTGTACTCACACTGTCACCAGATGGTTCTAACTCCTCTGCTTGCTGACTGATTTCTCCCTCACCATGTGCAAGATCTTGACTTAAACACAGATTATGGAGAAAACAGCAGCAGAACACAATCCTAGTCACCTTTGAGGGACTATACAACAAAAGGCCAGCAGATTTATCAAGACACCGAAAACGTGACTTCAGCAACCCAAAACATCTTTCTATCACATTCCGCGTAGCCTTATGTGCATGATTATAACTGTGTTCAGCAGGAGAATCAGGTTGGGACAATGGAGTAAGGAGCCAAGAGTAGCAGCCGTAACCCCCATCACCTGAAAAACAGATATAGTCAACATTAGGACATATGTTAGATTATTCAAACACCTCCTCCAAAATCTAGCCTGTGGTTAAAAGACATACACACATAACATTTTCAACATACCCAACAGCCAGCCATCAGGCATTTGTCCCTCCTCAAATTTTTCGAAGAGCGATGACTGACTGAGGATGAAGGAGTCATGGCAGGCACCAGGGTAACCTGCAACAACACTCATTATTTTTAATTTTGCATCACAGACCACCTGGACATTAGTTGATTGATCAAGATGCCTATTAGTATAGATATACTGGCGGCCCTTAGGTGATCTCAGCTGAACGTGTGTGCAATCTATGGCCCCAAGCACATTGGGCATGCCTGCAAGCTCATAGAAAGCTACCCTGACAGCACTCCACTCCGACTCCTCAGTAGGGAAGCAGATTGAGGCTTTAATGTGTGGCTCCAACACATCCAAAACCTGAGTGGACATTAAAGAAGCTAAGGTGAGTGTCATGTTAGGTATTCTCTACAATACTGTGGTGTTTCAACTTACACAAGCAACACTTAGCCAGAACCGCATAGGTATTTTTAGACTCACCTGCATCAAATATCTTGAAAAGGTGGGCTGTGAGATCCCAATGACGTCGCCTGCCACAGCCTGGAAGCTCCCAGTAGCCATAAAGTGTAACACAGCCAGGAGTTTGTGTAGGCCTGAGACAGAGCGAGAGCGTGCTGTCTCAGGGTCTATGCCCAGTTTGACAAGGTCATACAGGTGGAAAATGTTGTTTCTATTTAGGCGGAACATCTGTATGACCCTATCATCGGACAATGCATTTAAGTTTAAACGCCCTCTAAATAAACGAGGCTGGCGCAGCCTCCGCGGTACCTGGACAACCTGTTGGCCATGTTCACTTACCTGGTCCTGATTCCTGGAAGCCTCATGGAGCAGTCTAACGTATCCCACAGCCAACAAAAAAACATTGCCACACACCACAGCAGCCATTTCAGAGTGAGAGTAGTTCAGAATGTGCCTGAAACACTTTTATAGGCCCAAAAAATCAGATGGGAGTAATGGATAATTAAGTTCACATGTAAACGCGATTTTCAAAGGCTGGCGCGTTTTTTTTTAGCCAAAAAATGCGACTCGTAATTTTATGCGGCCGCAATAGCATTTTCACGGCAGCAAATACAATTACGAATGGTTAGTAAATGACCGAGATTCGTCTCTAAACAGGCGTAATTTGACCGATGGTGTATTCATTCGTAATTTTTTACATGAACTTCACAAAAAATACGAATGACCTCATCACTGCCGTGATTAGTGTTTAGTAAATGACCGAGATTAACCGAGATGACACTTTGAAGAAAAAACGGCATCTCGGTCAAAATCGGGAGCTTAGTAAATATACCCCTATGAGTGAAATTTAAGAAGGTGCTGGATGTGCACTCTGCAGGCTGTGAGAAATAATGCATGCAGGTACTGGATGTGCACACTGCAGCTTGTGAGTGAGATGCACACAGGTACTGGATATGGGAATGGTTAGCAGACAGGACCTGCACAGGACAGCAGTGGTTATCTGCATATAGGCTGTGCAAGCTTGAGATTATTAGCAGTGTGCAAACTGCCTAGGTAAGAAGTAGTTAACTGCAAAGACTTTGCAAGTTGGAGATGGGTATGGGTCATTAGGTCGACCACACTTAGGTCGACCACTATTGGTCGACGTGCATTAGGTTGACATGGTCATTAGGGCGAAATGGTCATTAGGTCGACATGAAAAAGGTCGACATGCGTTTTTTTAAGTTTTTTTGGTGTTGTTGTCTTCATAAAGTGACCGGGAACCCCAATTAGTGCACCGTGTCCCCTCACATGACTCGCTTCGCTCGCCATGCTTCGGGCAAGGTTACTATTCCCAATTGTAGTCCACGTGGATCGTAAAGTTGGAAAAAGTTAAAAAAAGATATATTTTTTTTAAAACTCGTGTCGACCTTTTTCCATGTCGAACTTGTTCATGTTGAACTAATGACCGTGTTGATTTAGTGACCATGTCGACCTAATGCATGTCGACCAATAGTGGTCAACCTAATGACTGTCGACCTTTAGTGTGGTCGACCTAATGACCGTATCCCTTGGAGATGATTAGCAATGTGGAAACTACATAGAATTGCAGGCAGAAACAAGCTAGGAAAAGCTGAAACAGAGAACAAGAACTGCTGACCTTAGAACTTCAGCATACAACATGGAAGGTGCACCAGACAGCAATGCAACCAGGAATCAGAGCTGCTGATACTGGAACCAATTAATTTTAAGATACAAGCTGTACTAACAATGAGCAGATGTAAGTGAGGGGTGTAAATAGGGTGCTCTGATCAGTCACTGGTGCCTATGGTCAGGTGGAAGCTAGCCCTCTGTGATTGGGAGAAACCAGAGATCAATCCATCCACCATGGCAATGCCCATGCAGCACTGAAGTCAGGAATCGGCACCAAATCACCAGCAGATAACCAGACTCAATATGTTTATGTTTAGAGTAGTGGCCAGCAGGAGCGCTCCAGCAGATGAAGCAACAGTACCGGGTCCAGCAGGAGGGAGCCATAGTCCATTGCGTGACACTGGCACTGCCCGATAGTCATGCGGAAACAGCAGTTTCCTCCTGATTACCACTAAATTGAGTAAATAGGCAAAATATTAAGCTCTAATCTAGGAGATACCACAGATATCTCCTGCATTACTGTCAATTTTGGAGCATGTCACAGTCCACATGCAAAGTATGGTGACAATGTGGCTGTGCTCTTTATAACTCCTAATGGGGGAGCGTCAGGATTCCTCCGCCGGTGTACACAATGTAATTATCTCTGACAATTAACCTATTTATGCTTCTGGACTATTTTAATTTGTAACAACATTCTAATTGATTTTGGGAATCCATCTTCCACTTCTTACTGTACCACATTTTTCTGTTATTTGTTTAGAACTTCCAGTAGGATTTATTAGTATGTGTGAAGTATGCATGGATATTATAAGAAAACAGTACATTGCATTATATCAGGTGCCTATTAAATATAACGTGGGCATTATGACTTTGCAGGATTAGTTATTAGAAATTATTTCTCTGCAGGTTGAATGGTGACGACTAGTCAGTGGTAACATTTCCATGACTCAGTGACTGTCACAGCGTAGGACTGAAGGATTACTTTGCATCTCTGTATGCTGAAGTACAAATTATACATAATGAGCCACTTCAGCCTCTGCATTGTGATTATGTGCAAGGGTACTTAATGACGGGTTATTGGAGGGCAGTCTAGTTCAATTAATTATATTTAGAGGGTTATCACATATCCATACTGTAATCTTCACAATATTCATGTTTTTTTTTTCTCACTCTTTGTTGTTGTAATTCAGAAATTAAAAAAAAAAACATACAACAGAAAGTATAACGAATATGAAAAAGGATGAGTGAACACAATGGATGTAAAAGAATGGATTAAAAGATTTGCCATATCTTACAACTCCAATTTTTCCATCAGGTTATCATTTAATTCCTCAGCAAAATAAATGTGGACTATGGGACTGGGTGTGGTCAATAGACGTGGAGTTTAATTGTGGATATGGCCTGGTGAATTGGGGGAAGGGGGGTCAATGTTTTATTTTACAATATTGTGTTATATTTATTAGGTACCTCTCCTAAGTATTTCTTTCTTAGGGGAACTTTTGTATTTATCAAAATTTAACAATATTTCACATCATACTTGCAGAAATTTCCGTCTCCTCTCTGGAAGAAGCCCAGAGAGGAGACACTGCTAGACACTTCGGAGGCCTGGGTTCTTGTGTCATTAGGCTCCACCCCCACCACGGGAAAATGTCACAATTGTAGGTCCGTGGGAGTGGGTGGAGCTAAGATGATGTGATTCGTGTCAGTTAGTCCCATCCCTTCCATACGGCATCGCGATTCCCATAAAAATCTCCCTATCTTTCCCGTACACATGGAACCGGGTGGGATGAGGGAGATACCCTTACATTTCCAGGGTTGTGAGGGACTATAAACAATCTAGAGTATCACAAGAGAGTTATGTACAAGACAGAAGTGAGAATATAAACATCAGACACACAAAAAGAAGGCTGCGCTGTGAGACAATAGTAAAATGAACAATGTCAAAGAGCAAATTAGATTTCTAATTGAGCTATTAAAATAAAAGAAAAATGTTGCAGGATTAAAAAACATACATGTCACATATAGGTTAAAAGGTATGAATTTGTACACTGAATTAAGATAGGTTACCCTTTGTAAACGTCTGGAACAGGATGAAGTTTGAGCTGGAGTAGTCCGTTCCTATTGTACCCCTGTATCAGAAGTACTGATCCAATAAACAGTGTCCCATAAACACATGAGAGTCCAGTATGCAGATAGCAGCAATTCACCGTTAGAGGAAAGATGACTCCAATAGTCCTTTTAGGATAAGCTCCTCATGCATTACGGTGTAAGCGATTCTCTGTTTGAAAGCAAATGCTGGAATCCTCTCAAGGTTTGAAAAGTTGTTGGTATCCAGGGGAATGCAGCGAAACGCGTCAGTTGCTGTTATTACCAAGTCAGGAACACTGGAGCAGAGAACCGGACCATCCCCTGGATACCAACAACTTTTCTTACCTTGAGAGGATTCCAGCATTTGCTTTCAAACAGAGAATCGCTTACACCGTAATGCATGAGGAGCTTATCCTAAAAGGACTATTGGAGTCATCTTTCCTCTAACGGTGAATTGCTCGTATCTCCCTACTGGACTCTCATGTGTTTATGGGACACTGTTTATTGGATCAGTACTTCTGATACAGGGGTACAATAGGAACGGACTACCCCAGCTCAAACTTCATCCTGTTCCAGACGTTTACAAAGGGTAACCTATCTTAATTCAGTGTATGAATACATACCTTTTAACCTATATGCGACATGTATGTTTTTCAATCCTGCAACATTTTTCTTATATTAAGTAGCTCAATTAGAAATCTAATTTTCTTTTTGACATTATTCATTTTACTATTGTCTCACAGCGCAGTCTCCTTTTTGTTGTTGTTTCAAATGTCTATTGTGGGAGTGACATCCCCTGATTTTTGAGGCAGCCGCTGAGTAAAGCATCTGACGTCATAAGCGTGCCTACTACACCTCCTTGGTATAATCTTCTCTACATTTACACTATAAAGAAAGCCAAAAGCATATACAGTATATGGAATTGAGAAAAGCGCACAGATTCTTAATTGTGCTGCCTGTAAATTATTTACTGACCTTTTACCAAAAATAAAACACAATCTAAAATCAGAGCAACAGGGGCATCATGGTGCTTTATTTTGGGAGATGGTATGTGCTACTCCTCCTCCATCTGATAAACATATGAAAAAGTGAAACATGGGGAGACGTACTAATCCTTGGAGAATGATAAATTGGAGAGCGATAAAGTACTAGCCAATCAGCTCCTAACTGCCATGTTACAGGCTGTGTTTGAAAAGTGACAGTTAGGGGCTGGTTGGTTGGTACTTTATCGCCAAGGCTTGGCAAATAGAACTCTTTATATCCTCATCTTGGTGAAGCCAAAATGTACAAATAGTGCAACTTTATTTTAGGCACCCTGAAGCCGTTTGTTAAACAAGTGTTATTAGTGTCAACGGATAAGCACTCCATCTTTATATTACTGGGCCTGAATCTGAACCAGATGCAATTTTTTCTTCTGTGCATGGGTCTACGTTGTATTGCGCTGGCATCTAGATTCTGTGGGGGCAGATGTATTAACCTGGAGAAGGCATAAGGAAGTGATAAACCAGTGGTATGTGCAAGGTGATAAAGGCAACAGCCAATCAGCTCCAATATGTAAATTAACAGTTAGGATCTGATTGGCTGCTGCCTTTATCACCTTGCACATATCACTGGTTTATCACTTCCTTATGCCTTCTCCAGGTTAGTACATCTGTGTGTGCATTATAGATTGAGAAGCACAATTTAAAAAAGTCTTGAAAATGTTTTGGCCATTTCTGGGCAGTGACTGTGAGATGGCAGGGAGGTAGATAAGCGGACGCTTGTAGATGGGCATGTCATATGAGTGGTTGCAAATTCAGATACACAGTCGCTCACATAGGTGGCGCAAAAAATCTGCAGTTAGCATGGAGCGGTGCTGGTTCGACTGATAGTTACATCCAGGGATGGACTGGGGCTCTGTTTTGGCTAGAGATGAGCGCCTGAAATTTTTCGGGTTTTGTGTTTTGGTTTCGGTTCCGCGGCCGTGTTTTGGGTTCGAACGCGTTTTGGCAAAACCTCACCGAATTTTTTTTGTCGGATTCGGGTGTGTTTTGGATTCGGGTGTTTTTTTCAAAAAACACTAAAAAACAGCTTAAATCATAGAATTTGGGGGTCATTTTGATCCCAAAGTATTATTAACCTCAAAAACCATAATTTACACTCATTTTCAGTCTATTCTGAATACCTCACACCTCACAATATTATTTTTAGTCCTAAAATTTGCACCGAGGTCGCTGTGTGAGTAAGATAAGCGACCCTAGTGGCCGACACAAACACCGGGCCCATCTAGGAGTGGCACTGCAGTGTCACGCAGGATGTCCCTTCCAAAAAACCCTCCCCAAACAGCACATGACGCAAAGAAAAAAAGAGGCGCAATGAGGTAGCTGTGTGAGTAAGATTAGCGACCCTAGTGGCCGACACAAACACCGGGCCCATCTAGGAGTGGCACTGCAGTGTCACGCAGGATGGCCCTTCCAAAAAACCCTCCCCAAACAGCACATGACGCAAAGAAAAAAAGAGGCGCAATGAGGTAGCTGTGTGAGTAAGATTAGCGACCCTAGTGGCCGACACAAACACCGGGCCCATCTAGGAGTGGCACTGCAGTGTCACGCAGGATGTCCCTTCCAAAAAACCCTCCCCAAACAGCACATGACGCAAAGAAAAAAAGAGGCGCAATGAGGTAGCTGTGTGAGTAAGATTAGCGACCCTAGTGGCCGACACAAACACCGGGCCCATCTAGGAGTGGCACTGCAGTGTCACGCAGGATGTCCCTTCCAAAAAACCCTCCCCAAACAGCACATGACGCAAAGAAAAAAAGAGGCGCAATGAGGTAGCTGACTGTGTGAGTAAGATTAGCGACCCTAGTGGCCGACACAAACACCGGGCCCATTTAGGAGTGGCACTGCAGTGTCACGCAGGATGTCCCTTCCAAAAAACCCTCCCCAATCAGCACATGATGCAAAGAAAAAGAAAAGAAAAAAGAGGTGCAAGATGGAATTGTCCTTGGGCCCTCCCACCCACCCTTATGTTGTATAAACAAAACAGGACATGCACACTTTAACCAACCCATCATTTCAGTGACAGGGTCTGCCACACGACTGTGACTGATATGACGGGTTGGTTTGGACCCCCCCCAAAAAAGAAGCAATTAATCTCTCCTTGCACAAACTGGCTCTACAGAGGTAAGATGTCCACCTCATCATCACCCTCCGATATATCACCGTGTACATCCCCCTCCTCACAGATTATCAATTCGTCCCCACTGGAATCCACCATCTCAGCTCCCTGTGTACTTTGTGGAGGCAATTGCTGCTGGTCAATGTCTCCGCGGAGGAATTGATTATAATTCATTTTAATGAACATCATCTTCTCCACATTTTCTGGATGTAACCTCGTACGCCGATTGCTGACAAGGTGAGCGGCGGCACTAAACACTCTTTCGGAGTACACACTTGTGGGAGGGCAACTTAGGTAGAATAAAGCCAGTTTGTGCAAGGGCCTCCAAATTGCCTCTTTTTCCTGCCAGTATAAGTACGGACTGTGTGACGTGCCTACTTGGATGCGGTCACTCATATAATCCTCCACCATTCTATCAATGTTGAGAGAATCATATGCAGTGACAGTAGACGACATGTCCGTAATCGTTGTCAGGTCCTTCAGTCCGGACCAGATGTCAGCATCAGCAGTCGCTCCAGACTGCCCTGCATCACCGCCAGCGGGTGGGCTCGGAATTCTGAGCCTTTTCCTCGCACCCCCAGTTGCGGGAGAATGTGAAGGAGGAGATGTTGACAGGTCGCGTTCCGCTTGACTTGACAATTTTGTCACCAGCAGGTCTTTCAACCCCAGCAGACTTGTGTCTGCCGGAAAGAGAGATCCAAGGTAGGCTTTAAATCTAGGATCGAGCACGGTGGCCAAAATGTAGTGCTCTGATTTCAACAGATTGACCACCCGTGAATCCTTGTTAAGCGAATTAAGGGCTCCATCCACAAGTCCCACATGCCTAGCGGAATCGCTCCGTGTTAGCTCCTCCTTCAATGTCTCCAGCTTCTTCTGCAAAAGCCTGATGAGGGGAATGACCTGACTCAGGCTGGCAGTGTCTGAACTGACTTCACGTGTGGCAAGTTCAAAGGGCATCAGAACCTTGCACAACGTTGAAATCATTCTCCACTGCGCTTGAGACAGGTGCATTCCACCTACTATATCGTGCTCAATTGTATAGGCTTGAATGGCCTTTTGCTGCTCCTCCAACCTCTGAAGCATATAGAGGGTTGAATTCCACCTCGTTACCACTTCTTGCTTCAGATGATGGCAGGGCAGGTTCAGTAGTTTTTGGTGGTGCTCCAGTCTTCTGTACGTGGTGCCTGTACGCCGAAAGTGTCCCGCAATTCTTCTGGCCACCGACAGCATCTCTTGCACGCCCCTGTCGTTTTTTAAAAAATTCTGCACCACCAAATTCAAGGTATGTGCAAAACATGGGACGTGCTGGAATTTGCCCATATTTAATGCACACACAATATTGCTGGCGTTGTCCGATGCCACAAATCCACAGGAGAGTCCAATTGGGGTAAGCCATTCCGCGATGATCTTCCTCAGTTGCCGTAAGAGGTTTTCAGCTGTGTGCGTATTCTGGAAAGCGGTGATACAAAGCGTAGCCTGCCTAGGAAAGAGTTGGCGTTTGCGAGATGCTGCTACTGGTGCCGCCGCTGCTGTTCTTGCGGCGGGAGTCCATACATCTACCCAGTGGGCTGTCACAGTCATATAGTCCTGACCCTGCCCTGCTCCACTTGTCCACATGTCCGTGGTTAAGTGGACATTGGGTACAACTGCATTTTTTAGGACACTGGTGAGTCTTTTTCTGACGTCCGTGTACATTCTCGGTATCGCCTGCCTAGAGAAGTGGAACCTAGATGGTATTTGGTAACGGGGGCACACTGCCTCAATAAATTGTCTAGTTCCCTGTGAACTAACGGCGGATACCGGACGCACGTCTAACACCAACATAGTTGTCAAGGCCTCAGTTATCCGCTTTGCAGCAGGATGACTGCTGTGATATTTCATCTTCCTCGCAAAGGACTGTTGAACAGTCAATTGCTTACTGGAAGTAGTACAAGTGGGCTTACGACTTCCCCTCTGGGATGACCATCGACTCCCAGCAGCAACAACAGCAGCGCCAGCAGCAGTAGGCATTACACGCAAGGATGCATCGGAGGAATCCCAGGCAGGAGAGGAATCGTCAGAATTGCCAGTGACATGGCCTGCAGGACTATTGGCATTCCTGGGGAAGGAGGAAATTGACACTGAGGGAGTTGGTGGGGTGGTTTGCGTGAGCTTGGTTACAAGAGGAAGGGATTTACTGGTCAGTGGACTGCTTCCGCTGTCACCCAAAGTTTTTGAACTTGTCACTGACTTATTATGAATGCGCTGCAGGTGACGTATAAGGGAGGATGTTCCGAGGTGGTTAACGTCCTTACCCCTACTTATTACAGCTTGACAAAGGGAACACACGGCTTGACACCTGTTGTCCGCATTTCTGTTGAAATACCTCCACACCGAAGAGCTGATTTTTTTGGTATTTTCACCTGGCATGTCAACGGCCATATTCCTCCCACGGACAACAGGTGTCTCCCCGGGTGCCTGACTTAAACAAACCACCTCACCATCAGAATCCTCCTGGTCAATTTCCTCCCCAGCGCCAGCAACACCCAAATCCTCCTCATCCTGGTGTACTTCAACACTGACATCTTCAATCTGACTATCAGGAACTGGACTGCGGGTGCTCCTTCCAGCACTTGCAGGGGGCGTGCAAATGGTGGAAGGCGCATGCTCTTCACGTCCAGTGTTGGGAAGGTCAGGCATCGCAACCGACACAATTGGACTCTCCTTGTGGATTTGGGATTTCGAAGAATGCACAGTTCTTTGCTATGCTGCTTTTGCCAGCTTGAGTCTTTTCATTTTTCTAGCGAGAGGCTGAGTGCTTCCATCCTCATGTGAAGCTGAACCACTAGCCATGAACATAGGCCAGGGCCTCAGCCGTTCCTTGCCACTCCGTGTCGTAAATGGCATATTGGCAAGTTTACGCTTCTCCTCCGACAATTTTATTTTAGGTTTTGGAGTCCTTTTTTTTCTGATATTTGGTGTTTTGGATTTGACATGCTCTGTACTATGACATTGGGCATCGGCCTTGGCAGACGACGTTGCTGGCATTTCATCGTCTCGGCCATGACTAGTGGCAGCAGCTTCAGCACGAGGTGGAAGTGGATCTTGATCTTTCCCTAATTTTGGAACCTCAACATTTTTGTTCTCCATATTTTAATAGGCACAACTAAAAGGCACCTCAGGTAAACAATGGAGATGGATACTAGTATACAATTATGGACTGCCTGCCGAGTGCAGACACAGAGGTAGCCACAGCCGTGAACTACCGTACTGTACTGTGTCTGCTGCTAATATAGACTGGTTGATAAAGAGATGTCTATGTAACTATGTATGTATAAAGAAGAAAGAAAAAAAAACCACGGTTAGGTGGTATACAATTATGGACGGACTGCCTGCCGAGTGCAGACACAGAGGTAGCCACAGCCGTGAACTACCGTACTGTACTGTGTCTGCTGCTAATATAGACTGGTTGATAAAGAGATGTCTATGTAACTATGTATGTATAAAGAAGAAAGAAAAAAAAACCACGGTTAGGTGGTATACAATTATGGACGGACTGCCTGCCGAGTGCAGACACAGAGGTAGCCACAGCCGTGAACTACCGTACTGTACTGTGTCTGCTGCTAATATAGACTGGTTGATAAAGAGATGTCTATGTAACTATGTATGTATAAAGAAGAAAGAAAAAAAAACCACGGTTAGGTGGTATACAATTATGGACGGACTGCCTGCCGAGTGCAGACACAGAGGTAGCCACAGCCGTGAACTACCGTACTGTACTGTGTCTGCTGCTAATATAGACTGGTTGATAAAGAGATGTCGTAGTAGTATGTATGTATAAAGAAGAAAAAAAAAACACGGTTAGGTGGTATACAATTATGGACGGACTGCCTGCTGAGTGCAGACACAGAGGTAGCCACAGCCGTGAACTACCGTACTGTGTCTGCTGCGACTGGATGATAAATGATATAAAAAATATATATATATCACTACTGCAGCCGGACAGGTATATATTATATATTATATAATGACGGACCTGCTGGACACTGTCTGTCAGCAGAATGAGTTTTATTTTTATAGAATAAAAAAAACAACAACACACAAGTGAAGTCACACGACGAGTGTTTAACTTTTTCAGGCAATCACAATATAAGTATACTACTAACTATACTGGTGGTCAGTGTGGTCAGGTCACTGGTCAGTCACACTGGCAGTGGCACTCCTGCAGCAAAAGTGTGCACTGTTTAATTTTAATATAATATTATGTACTCCTGGCTCCTGCTATAACCTATAACTGGCACTGCAGTGCTCCCCAGTCTCCCCCACAATTATAAGCTGTGTGAGCTGAGCAGTCAGACAGATATATAATATATATAGATGATGCAGCACACTGGGCTGAGCCTGAGCAGTGCACACAGATATGGTATGTGACTGAGTCACTGTGTGTATCGCTTTTTTCAGGCAGAGAACGGATATATTAAATAAACTGCACTGTCTGGTGGTCACTCACTATATAATATTATGTACTCCTGGCTCCTGCTATAACCTATAACTGGCACTGCAGTGCTCCCCAGTCTCCCCCACAATTATAAGCTGTGTGAGCTGAGCAGTCAGACAGATATATAATATATATAGATGATGCAGCACACTGGGCTGAGCCTGAGCAGTGCACACAGATATGGTATGTGACTGAGTCACTGTGTGTATCGCTTTTTTCAGGCAGAGAACGGATATATTAAATAAACTGCACTGTCTGGTGGTCACTCACTAGTAAACTCTCTGCACTCTCTACACTTCTACAGTACTCCTCCTAGTCCTAAGCTCCAGTAAATCTCTCTCTCTTATAATCTAAATGGAGAGGACGCCAGCCACGTCCTCTCCCTATCAATCTCAATGCACGTGTGAAAATGGCGGCGACGCGCGGCTCCTTATATAGAATCCGAGTCTCGCGAGAATCCGACAGCGTCATGATGACGTTCGGGCGCGCTCGGGTTAACCGAGCAAGGCGGGAGGATCCGAGTCTGCTCGGACCCGTGAAAAAAACCATGAAGTTCGGGCGGGTTCGGATTCAGAGAAACCGAACCCGCTCATCTCTAGTTTTGGCTAGGCCATTTGTGAACGCGCATGTCAAAGGGGGCCACGCACACATCACGGGGGGCAAGCTGACACGATGTACGGGGTGTACCGCGAGTCAGGGAAGCGAGGGCTCGTGGCACACCCCCATTTCCATGTAGATGCTTGCCGGGGGACGTGGACTCGTGGTACGCACCCATTTCCATGGAGACTGGTGGGGTACCCGGAGGCTGCGCTACACACGCCCCCCCCCCCCTGCAGTGCACATGGTTTTGCCCATTAGCCAACAAATTTGCTGCTGCGATCAGATCTGAATTGGGCCCTATGTCTGTGATGTAATTGCAGATACTCCCTTCCCCCAGACAGCATTTTAAAAAAGATATAAAACTAGAAATTTGCTACTGTGATTCAGCAAAACTAATGGTAAAATATTCTGAGGGTCAGCATAATACAACCAAAATACTTCATTACAGATAGATTTAAATGCCTAAGCAGCAGTCCCAGCACTAGCGCAATAGCGGATTGCTCTGGTAGTTAGGTATCTGCAGCTGCACCTCACTATGACTTGGATACCAAAGTAACACGGAGCTGATGGGACTTGATAATAAATGTTATATTGTTACAGTGCAGCGGAAAGTATTCAACAGCGCTTCACTTTTTCCACAGTTTGTTATGTTACAGCCTTATTCCAAAATAGAATAAATTCACTCCCCCCCCCCAGAATTATACACACAATACCCAATAATGACAACGTGAAAAAAGTTTTTTTTGAGATTTTTGCAAATGTATTAAAAATAAAAAACTAAGAAATCACATGTACATAAGTATTCACACCCTTTGCCATGCAGCTCAAAATTGAGCTCAGGTGCATCCTGTTTGCACTGATCATCCTTGAGATGTTCCTACAGCTTAACTGTGGTAAGTTCAGTTGATTGGACATAATTTGGAAAGGCACACGCCTGTCTATATAAGGTCCCACATTTGACAGTGCATGTCTGAGCACAAACCAAGCATGAAGTCAAAGGAATTGTCTGTAGACCTTCAAGACAGGATTGTCTCGAGACACAAATCTGGGGAAGGGTACAGAAAAATATCTGCTGCTTTGAATGTGCCATTGAGCACAGTGGCCTCCATCATCTGTAAATGGAAGAAGTTCGGAACCACCAGGACTCTTCCTAGAGCTGGCCGGCCGTCTAAACTGAGCGATTGGGAGAGAAGTGCCCTAGTCAGGGAGGTGACTAAGAACCCGACGGTCAATATGTCAGAGCTACAGCATTCCTCTGTGGAGAGAGGAGAACCTTCCAGAAGGACAACCATCTCTGCAGCAATCCACCAATCAGGCCTGTATGGTAGAGTGGCCAGACGGAAGCCACTCCTTAGTAAAAAGCACATGGCAGCCAGCCTGGAGTTTGCCAAAATGCACCTGAAGGACTCTCAGACCATGAGAAACAAAATTCTCTGGTCTGATGAGACAAAGATTGAACTCTTTGGCGTGAATGCCAGGCGTCATGTTTGGAGGAAACCAGGCACCACTCATCACCAGGCCAATACCATATCTACAGTGAAGCATAGTGGTGGCAATATCATACTGTGGAGATGTTTTTCAGCGGCAGGAACTGGGAGACTAGTCAGGATAGAGGGAAAGATGAATGCAGCAATGTATAGACATTCTGGAGGAAAATCTGCTCCAGAGCGCTCTTGACCTCAGACTGGGGCGACGGTTCATCTTTCAGCAGGACAACGACCCATAGCACACAGCCACAATATCAAAGGAGTGGCTTCAAGACAACTCTGTGAATGTCCTTGAGTGACCTGAATCCGATTGAACATCTCTGGAGAGATCTGAAAATGGCTGTGCACCAACGCTTCCCATCCAACCTGATGGAGCTTGAGAGGTGCTGCAAAGAGGAATGGGCAAAACTGGCCAAAGATAGGTGTGCCAAGCTTGTGCCTTCATATTCAAAAAGACTTGAGGCTGTAATTGCTGCCAAAGGTGCATCAACAAAGTATTGAGCAAAGGCTGTGAATACTTATGTACATGTGATTTCTTAGTTTTTTTATTTTTAATAAATTTGCAAAAATCTGAGAAAAAAACTTTTTCCACGTTGTCATTATGGGGTATTGTGCGTAAAATTTTGAGGGAAAAATGTTTTTTTTTTTTTTTTTTTCATTTTGGAATAAGGCAGTAACATAACAAAATGTGGAAAAGTGCTGTGAATACTTTCCGGATGCACTGTATATTGGAAGTGCCCCTAATTATAATACACATCTTTGTTTAATTTTGTAATGATAGGTAAATCCTCTAGATGGCGACAGCGCTTGTGTTTTTTATCCCCCATCTACAGTAAGAGCTGATATCCCAGAAATGTCTCCAATAGTAATCACCAGACGCAGTATAAAGAAATAGACACTTATGTAGGGTGTTGGTGTCAGACTTTTCCCCATATTTTTGTAATCGTTTCCACTTTCCAAAGTTTATGAAATAACATTGTAATCTTGTTCTTAGAATGTTTATTCTTGTGATAAATGCTTTCATTGTGTGTTCGTAAAGATGCAATCCACTGGCAATAGACTTTATTCAACACAGTACTGCATTCATCAATCTTTTCAAACCATACTGAATTCCCTGAAGAAGACACAGAATACTTATTAGAACAGAGGGAGGATAGCCTCTAATGATGTGCGCCACCTTGAGGAGAAAAGAGGGACTATTAAGAAGAAAAACGTTCCTTTACAAAAAATGTTCGCAGCTTCTCAATACAAATAGTATGGGTGTCTTTCCCTGACAAAACAAGATTATTTTAGATACTGTAGATAGATTTAAGCTACACAGCATCGACATACCCTGCAACATTATTCTATTTCTCCAAGCTGTGTATTACTTGTTTTAAAGTGGAACTATGGAAAAACCCTGTTGATTGCTCTTTGGCTCACTAAACAGCGGCATTTTACAATGATAAAACAAAACTTGGTAAAAAAGACATAGAGGAAGGAAGGCCCTGCTCGCAAGCTTACAATCTATAGGGATCTATTTCACCATTGGGTGGAACATAGGAGCCCTTACAAACTTTTACCTTGGGGCCAGCGATATATATCTAATTATGCCCCTGGACCTGTTCATTTTTAATGTGGTACAAAATGAACTGGAGGGCATTATAATGTTACATAATATGAACTGGGGCACTGTAATGTGGTACAATATGAAGTGGAGATACTATAGTGTGGCATAATATGACCAGGGGGCACTGTGATGTGGCATAATATGAACTGAGAGCACTGTAATGTGGCATAATATGAACTGGGGGCACTGTATGTCATAATGTGAATTAGGGGTACTGTATTGCATAATGTGTACTGGCAGCTCTACAATATGACATAACGTGCATTAGGGCACTACTATGGTTCAGAAAATTAACTAGGGCTCTAGTATGGGGCATAAAATTAACAACTGCTGTGTTTCTCTAGAAGCATTGGGACAGGGGCCCCTTCCAAATGTTGTTTTGGGCCCCACAAAGTTCTGGCTACGTCCCTGATTGGATCATTGATGCTTGTTATACCTGTTCTTGCACAGAAGTTGGCTGTGTGGCTGATCATGTCCACTTAGTACCACTAAGCAATATATAGGATAATCTCCGCCATCGATGGTCAATGGTTTCTAACCAATAGAAACCATTGATTGTTGAGCTGATTATGGTTTAGCTCTGCTCATGCACAAACTGACTCAGAGGGCACTAACCACAGGCAGCATTTACCATCAGGGACTTCCATTGTTGGTGAATGTATTCACCATCGCCATCAGACCATCAATGGTCAATGGACAAACCTACTGATCAGTGAGAAGCCAAGTCCTGGACTATAGCTGTCTGCAGAGTACATCTGAAATGGTTTTCCTAAGCATAATAGCAGCTGTGTTCACTGAGTTCCTGGTAAAGGAGATGAGGATGAGTGAGGAAAGAGCATGGGACTTACATGGCATTTTTAAGACATTGTAGGGCTTTGGAGAAAAATTGCTTAAATGAACTGCCAGTCCAAACACCTGAGGGCTAACTTGCATCTGTGTCAACTGTACAATGACAATGGAACATACTATGGTTTCTTAAGAGAGAAGCGCCAAAAAAATACTTTTGTTGTGGTGATGTTTTCCAACAGTACAACATATAAAGTCTTCTAATATATGGCGGGATTTAATGGAGTCCGAGATCGCCCGAGGTGCAGGATGCTGGCCGTTCTTGGCCTCTTTTTTAAAGGGGCAATCACTTACAGAGCATGGTTTTGCCTTGTAAGCGTTTGCCCCTTTAAAAAATGTCCAAGATCGGCCAGCATCTCGCACCTCCAGCGATCTTGGACTAAATTACATCCCACCGATTATTTGATTGATTGTATATTAGCATAGAAATTAGTATATTATTATTATTATTATTATTATTCTCTTAATAGCAGAAGGATGAAGTGAAATAGTAATAAAGTTAAATAATTCTATGATGCCGTTGTCTGAGCAGGGCACATGATATACTAATTAAAGGTCTTGGTCCATAGAGTTGCATAAAAATTGGTGTTGTAATTAGCTGCTTCATTTCAGAGTTATGTGGCAAAATGTCCCCTTGCCATTTACAATGCATCACTATTGTACTCTGGAAAATGTGACAGTTGGTGAACTCTCCCTGTGCACCTGCCGAGTGACCTCGAACATGTGGCCTGCTGGGTGGTCTGGAAACTGTGATAGTTATTTGCAGCCACCCACTAAGCAGGAATTTTTGGTAATTCGACTCCTAAGAGGGTAAAGGGGTAAAGTGTTCTGCCCAGCAAACCTTTGTCCGGTTGAAACAGGGCACATCAGCTAGTTGTTGTTGTTATTATTATTATTAATATTATTGTTATCATAAATGGTCATGTGTGTAAGGTCAGAAATCTTTGAGAACTCAGATGTTATCAGAACTCGATGCAAGTGTATGGACAGGAATTGGCCAGGATTACAGTAGGTCTTCCTAAAGACTGGAGTAAAGTCAGACTTATACTAGGAGTCGTTATAATATAAGGGGGATGTAAGTGTGAATTTATAAGGGGGATGTAAGTGTGAATTTATACTACCCCAGAGATCTTATTATTATTTTAGTCTTACAAAAATTCACTCACTATGGGGCATATTTATCACTTTTTTTGGGGGGGGGGGGGGCGCACACATATTCAGTTTGATGATCATACATTCGCAGTAGTGTGGCCAGGTCTCGAATCTGAATGTAATGTGATCGTATTAGGAAATTGTTTTCATTCTTTTTTATATTTTGCATGCCACATAACCACTGTGGGATCAGGTCAAGTACCACTTACTGTACATATAAGTCTTAAAAAAATATTTTAAAAAAAGTAACATAGTACTTTGACAAAAGAAGCGGAATGCAGTGGCATCAAAGGTAATATGAGGCTTTGGCCTGCATACTGGAAACTAAAATTTGTATGTCAGGTTCAATTGTAATTAATTAAATAAATGAATGGAGTCCAGGTTTAATTTTGTCCTATATTTATTTTTATACTGTTAACATTGCAGAGAAACCATTTTTGTATAAATATGGTTTCATAAATGGAAATAATAGCTTAATTACTTTGGTGGATAGAGAGGTGTGTTCATACAATCCAAATTTGGGATTCTGTTTGAAGACTTCCATTGCAGCTTCTTTTTCTTCAAGTGATAGGAAGAGATTTTGAAAAGGTCTCTTATCCACTATTGTTCAAAAGAATCTTCTTTGAAATATTTTTCAAAGCTTTCAACAAGCATTTTTCAGTGGTATTTATACCATTGAGGAGTTGAAGGTCAATTTAATTTTCAACAACAAAGCATTCCACATTTTTGTAGGCATTTCTTAATGAACACCTACATTTTGGTATTCAACACGAATGGTTGTTGACGTTGTTCCTTGCAAACTTAAAGTAATGTCATTCAGACGATTAAAAATATCGGCTAAACAAGTATATTTTGAAAACCAAGGCTAAATAGAAAATAGAATATGAAGTCAAAGTCAGTTTTCATGAGAAATATTTGAACTTCCAAATGTAGTTTGAATAGCCTAGTCAACATTTTACTATGGGGCAGCCATATTACCTTCGGTTGCAAAAATATTTGGATGTGGTCACTGAGCATTTCACTGCACAAGAGTGAAGAGAGATGAGAGTTCTGAGCTCTCGACTTCATAAAATTGACCCTTATGATTACTTCACTGAGTACTGTTTTAAATTCATCTCTATCTTTATTGCCACCAAGAGCCCTGTGTTGTTCTAAACATTTTTTCATCAGATGTCAGCTATACACATATATGAACTAACATGTTTAACCATCTTAACATTAACCTATCTAAAATAAAAACATGAGAGAAAAGTGGCATTCAAAAATTCAGTCAACTGTATTTAATGAACAATGGGCCTAATTCAGATCTGATTGTAGCAGCAAATTTGTTAGCAGATGGGCAAAACCATGTGCACTGCAGGGGGGGGGGGGGCAGATATAACGTGCAGATAGAATTAGATTTGGGTGGTGTGTTCAAACTTAAATCTTATTTGCAGTGTAAAAACAAAGCAGCCAATATTTACCCTGCACAAACACAATACAGGTTGAGTCTCTCTTATCCAAAATGCTTGGGACCAGAGGTATTTTGGATATCGGATTTTTCCGTATTTTGGAATAACTGCATACCATAATGAGATATCATGGCGATGGAACCTAAATATAAGCATAGAATGCATTTATGTTACATATACACCTTATACACCCAGCCTGAAGGTAATTTTAGCCAATATTTTTTATACCTTTGTGCATTAAACAAAGTGTGTCTACATTCACACAATTCATTTATGTTTCATATACACCTTATATACACAGCCTGAAGGTCATTTAATACAATATTTTTAATAACTTTGTGTATTAAACAAAGTTTGTGTACATTGAGCCATCAAAAAACAAAGGTTTCACTATCTCACTCTCACTCAAAAAAGTCCGTATTTCGGAATATTCCGTATTTCGGAATATTTGGATATGGGATACTCAACCTGTATAACCCACCGAAAGCTAACTCTCCTATCTGCCCCCCCCCCCCCCCCATGCCCTGCAGTGCACATGGTTTTGCCCATCTGCAAATTTGATAATTTGATACTATGATCAGGTCTGAATTAGGCCAACTATATGGTGGTGAAAGAAAGAATGGGCAACTATTCATTGACCACTCATCTTATGCACAAAATGACAGCATTGGCTTGCAAGTACTAATCACCCTTTCTCAACAAGTGGGAAGTTTCACATCACATGCCAATTCATTTGCAAGTCCCACTCGGCAGAGCAGTGCTGCTAATCAAGTAGGGAAAAATCAGTTTACCCAGTATATTGGAGAACAGCGTACCACCGAGCTACAGCTAGATGTGTAATGGATTGTCAAGATTTCCCGCCAAAATAAAGGCAAGAAACAAGACACAATTGGGAGAGAAGAAAGGGAATTTCAGCAGATAAGAAACAGACCCAAAACTAGGCACAAACTATAATTCTCATTGTCCCAGTCCTCGCTAGTCTTAAGATACCACACCGAAGAGGCAGTTTGGTGTGAAGTCCAGGAGGCCGGAGACTGCTTAGAAAATAAATCATGCCTCTGTCAAGTGTGCCGGGGTCATAATCTCACCAGTCTCTGCACTCTCCATCATTATGTCTCACACCAGCTGTAGGAATGGATGTACAATAGTCCCAGAAGCAAGGGCAAGGACATGAGCTGAATGGGACAGAGCAGAGACAGGTCCTGTAACAGATGTGCTATAATGCGTCAATGCAATCACTGCAACACCCATACCAATACACTTATAAGGCCTGCTCTGCAGAGTGGTGCCACTGACTGCAGTAGTGTAAAATCAGCCTACTCCCAGGCTGCATCAACATCGTCACTGGGCACCCATTCTTTCCCACAACACAAGGTTTTCGGCAAAGAACTGAGCCTGCTACCATACCCAAACGCAGACTAACTAAACCCCCTGAAACTAGAGATGTCAGGGTTTGATTTCCAAACTTTCTGATTTTGAGTGAATTCGAGCCCTGGCTCAGGTTTACACAAATCCAAAAATTAGGCAAAATGGTCTCTTGCCAGCGTTGGATCACTGTGTCACTGTCATCAGTGAAGGGTTGTGGGCTGCAGTGTGACTTTCAGTGACAGTTAAGGACTGTGGACCACTGTGCCAGTGTTATCAGTGAAGGGCTGTGGGCCGCAACACTGTGACTAAGTCAAAGTTAGGCAACTCATCATTATAAAAAAAATAAAGCGTGAGTGTCCAGGTCAGGACAGGTTTAACATTCAGTAGGTGCCACCATCACTTGCTAATAGCACTGTGAATCACAGTTTTTTGGGGGATTTTCCACCAAAATATTATTCTTAAGGCTCTGCATAGCACAATGAAAAATATACGTATCATATAAGACAATATCGTACTATCAAGGAAAAATAGCAACAGGTATGGACATATAGGCATTAAGGGAAAAGAAACAATCCCTAAGGTAGAGCCAAACATTTGTTACCTTACATAGAATACTGTGCAATATAGAATAATACAGATGTGTCAAGATATAACTTTGCTTGTGATGTGTTTGCATCGCTGGATGTATAGCATTAGGTAGGGGGCGGCATGCATATGCACGCTACCCATAGATTTCAATGGGGGATCGCGACTGGCAGCAGGAGCGCATGTATGCACGCTCACGTTGACCATAACTTTGTATGGGGGAGAGCTGGCCTATATATATTCATAAACAGAAACAGAGAAATGTGACTATCTTAAATGGGATATATAGGTTTAATATATCAAGCAAAATCAGCAGTCAGAACGCCGTACTGCCTGACCACCTTGCAGCTGTGGGGATGTGCCCAATGTATGCCGGTGCTGGGACAGCATGTCTATTCCCATCACCGGAGGGGCAGCAGAATGCAAGGGATATGTGTCCCCTGTGGGACACAGCTGTAGACAGTGCTGGGGCAGTTTGTCTGTCCCGAGCTCTGGTAGTGCAGTAGCGGTGGGTATCTGGTACCAGGACCATCTATTGGTTCCCAGCACCGGACTTACAGTGACGGACGGTGCGGTCCTTTGAACTCGGTGCCAATGCACCAACCAATTAAACGCGCTGGCCACGGCCTTTTGAATACAGTGCCCTCCATGAGTCAATCACGTCTCGTGGAGTGGCAGACAATACGAATCAGCTGCTGCGAGCCAATCAGAGCTGGCCCCACCCCTGACGTGTGGCGTCAGATGCCGCCAGGTGCAAGAGCCAGAAGAGTGGCAGTCGAGGGAGAAGATGGACTCCAGGAGAAGAGCTCCACGGAACAGGCCAGAAGACACTGGGATCAACAAAGAAGACAGGCGCTGGCATCTGAATGAAGAAAAGAAGCTGAGGACTGTGAGGATACTAGGGGTGGAAAGTGAAAGAGCTAACAAAGCTCCCCCCTGGTACTTCCCCAACGTACAGGTAGGCCCTCGGTGAGGGCACCAGTCACCTACCCCCCCGCCCTTGACCAGGTCACTAGAAGGTGACTAAATGTAGGCAGGCTTTAAGCCTGAGCCCTACATATGGGTGACCCTAGGCTTTAGGTCCAGGCCACTACAACGTGCCCAAAAGTAGGCAGGCTGTAATCCTGAGCCTCAAGTTAAATAAAGTGAACTAGGCAAGCTGAGAGACACAGAGTGAACAAGGGGGGCATGCTGAGAGAGACAGATTTAAAGGTGGCTGCTGAGAGAAGCAGGAGGGAGATGGCGTGTGGCTGGGAGACGCAGGCGGGAGATGATGGTGTGGCTTAGAGATGCAGGTGGGAGATGATGGTGTGGCTGAGAGAAATGGGGAGGACATGATGATGTGGCTGAAAGACGCAGGGAGGAGATGACAGTGTGGCTGAGAGACGCAGTGGAGAGGATGGGGGTATGGCTGAGAGATGCAGGGGGGAGATGGTTGGGGGGGAGATGGTGGCTTAGAGACACAGGGGGGAAGATGATGGTGTGGATGAGAGATGCCATGGGTAGAAGGTGATACAGGTGGCATGAATTTGGTTGAACCTGTGTTGTATGACGTTGACTTTGGTTATATTCCTACACAAACAGGCATATTCTGGACCATGTGATTTCCTACATGAATAGTGAATACCAACTGAAAACACTGTCTGACCAGGGGTATATTTCTTCACAGGTTCCCCATTGTGTGAAACCACCAAATAGGTAAGGTGCATTTTGAATGGAAAGGAATATTCCTAAAGTGACGAGAAATGGATGGCATGTCATATTGACACCCCCCATTTTCTGTGGCCATGCCCCTTGTGGCATGTGACAATGCCAATTTTTTCTGCATACGCACAGTACCACTAAGACATTTTTTCTACTTGCACCACTGGTACCCGGGACCACAAGCCGCTGATCCATCCATGTAACAAATTAAGGATGAGAGAAAAAGGAGGTAAGGAAAAGGATAGTCAAAGGAAATGTGCATAGAAAAGGGATAAAAACGAAGACAAAGAAAGATTATCTAAAGAAGGGCTAGTGAGTAACAGGGTTTTCATCTGCCAATAATAGGTAAAAAAAAAAACATGAGGTGTGCTTGAAGCAATGCTGATTAGGTAGTTAGGTAGATAATGGGAGCGTCCGAATATATTTGCCCCATCATTGAAACAATTTAGTGTCTCCATATTCAGAGTCGTTTACAGCCAGTGCATAGTAAAAAAAAAAGAGGATAGCAATGACCATGGCTAAAGTGGGTGCAGAATCGTGGATCCATTGATGAAGGATAGCTTTCCTTCCAACTACCACTAGAAATAGATTTTTTTTTATCAACCCTGGGACATCTAGTTGGGATGCTAAATAGCCAAATATTGCCCATGAATCACAGTGTTATTCAGTAGGTGCCACCTTTACTTACTGCATTTTTTTTTAAAGTGTGTTTTGTTCAGGTACTGTTAAAAAATAATGTTAAGTAGGTGCTACCATTACATACTAATAGCACTGTGAGTCCATATGGATCAGTCAATGGAACAGCAAGAGCAGGAACCCAGTACTACTACTGCAGCTGCTGCCAGGAAACACTAACCTTTTCCCAGAAATTCACTGGTGATAAGGATGAGTCCACTGAGCACACCATAGTGAAATAACGTTATGACATCTGGTCAGGCCTAAAAGAATTGCCCAAAATGATTGACACCTCTTCTGTGGCTCAGTCTGATACAGTAACCATCAATAGAATGGTGGAGGATTATTTAAATGACAATATACAAATGGCATGTCAGACAGTTCCTTTGACTACTGGGAGGAAAAAAGGCAATTTGGAGCCCCTTGTACAGAGTAGCTTTGTTTTACTTAAGTGCACACCCTCTAGTGTGTGCTCAGAAAGAGTTTTTGACACAGCCGAGAACCTTGTGAGCAATCGGCATAGGAGGCTACTTCTTAAAAATGTGACAAATATGATGCTCATAAAAATGAACTAAAATAAACTTTCCCACCAATAACATCAAAGTAAAAACTTTAATGGTGGATTCCAGTGGAAATTAGTTAATATTGTGTGATGATAATATTAACACTGATGAGGGTGAGGAATCGGATGAGGAGAATGACCTCTTCCAACTATAAAAAGGATTAACAACACTGTTAGCTGCCTTAAGCCTATTGGTATCTTGTTTTGTGGGGGCCCAAACAAACCAAGCAATTCAGCCACAAAAGTGGCAGTCCCTCTCGCTGAAATGCTTGGTTTGGTAAACTTTTTAACATAAGAGTGGATGGGAGGGTCCAAGGACAATTCCATGTTGCACCACTTTTCTTTTCACAATGGAGTGTATTTTGAGGGAATGGCATTGGTGGGTCTTTTTTGCATAGTGTAACACTGTAGGGGTGCAAGGCGCCTTTTCCTGGGGAATATGGCAGCACGCAGCAGCTGAGGAACAACACAAGTCCAGTTTCTGGTACAACTGACCCCGGCCAGTTTTATTGAAACAGAAAATAAAACAAACCCCAAAATAAAAATACCTTGCCTGTCCGGCACTAACTAAACATAAGATATTCCTAACTGTCACTAAACAAAACACAGAGTTCTTTAGTACATACTGTATAGCTTACTTGCATCAGAAAGCGTGTCTCTCACACACAGATCCTGCAGCCTTCCCAGGCAGTCTGCTCCTACTAATCAGGCTAGCAGCCCTGTAACACACTTACACAGCTGAAACCCTGATTAGCCCTCTGTGAGGCCAAAGACCCGAACTGGGCCCAATGTCTAGAACTCTCCTTATCTCTCTCTTAGAGCCTATACCCAGCTTTTACAGCAAACTGAAAAGGTTCTGACAAAACCAAAAGCATTTTTCCTAGAAGTTAACACTTTTTAAAACATGTAAGACAAGAACCTGGGACAAACATACCTGCCCTCAAACACTATCCCAGTGTTCTTGTCACATATCCCCCTCCCCTGTTTCGACCTAGGGGCCGGAACACTTGTAGCCCCCAAACAGAAGATGCGAGACAATGCATCTGCGTTGGCCAATTGTGTTCCCGGTCTATGTTCAACAGTAAACTTAAAATCCTGCAACGCTAGAAACCATCTAGTTACCCGAGCATTCTTGCCTCTATTTACATACATCCATTTTAAAGGGGCATGATCCGTCACTAGTCTGAATTGTCTACCCAAGAGGTAATATCTCAAGGTATCTAGTGCCCACTTAATGGCCAAAGCCTCCTTTTCCACAATGGCATACCTTTTTTCATGCTCATTGAGTTTCCTACTCAAATAAATGATAGGGTGTTCGTCCCCATCTCTGGTTTGGGACAGCACAGCACCTATCCCTACCTCTGAGGCATCTGTCTGTACCACAAATTCTTTTGAAAAATCTGGTGTTATCAACACCGGTTGTGAACACAAAGCCACTTTTAACGCTTGGAACGCCTTTTCTGCATCAGGGTTCCATTTCACCACATTTGACTGCTTCCCTTTGGTAAGGTCTGACAACGGCACCGCTGTGGTCGCAAAATTGGGAATAAACCGTCTATAGTACCCAGTAATTCCCAAAAAAGCCCTTACCTGTTTTTTATTCACTGGACGAGGCCAGTTTTGAATAGCATCAACTTTATTCAATTGGGGCCTAATCAGACCTCTGCCTATGGTGAAGCCCAAGTATTTAACCTCCTCCATTGCGAGGCAGCACTTCTTTGGGTTAGCAGTTAACCCTGCCTCTCTGATTGAGTCCAGTACTGCTTGTACTTTAACCAAATGGGACCCCCAGTCTTTACTGTGAATTACCACATCATCCAAATAGGCAGCTGCATATTTTCTATGGGGCCTCAAAATTTTATCCATCGCCCGTTGAAAGGTTGCTGGAGCCCCATGCAACCCAAAGGGTAACATCTTATACTGGTACAGCCCCTCCGGAACCGAAAAGGCTGTTTTTTCTTTGGCACTATCAGATAAAGGTATTTGCCAGTAACCTTTGGTCAGGTCCAATGTGGTGAGAAACCTGGCTGTTCCCAGCCTTTCTACAAGCTCATCCACACGGGGCATGGGGTATGCGTCAAACTTGGACACCTCATTTAACTTACGAAAGTCATTACAGAAGCGTATGCTACCGTCGGGCTTCGGGATGAGCACTATGGGACTGGACCACTCACTGTTAGACTCCTCTATGACTCCAAGTTCTAACATGGTTTTAACTTCTTTAGAAATAGCTTCTCGCTGAGCTTCAGGAATCCTATATGGCTTTAAATGAACCCTGACCCCTGGTTCTGTGACAATGTCATGTTTTATTATGGTCGTTCGGCCAGGCAGCTCTGAAAATACCTCCCTATTTTGGATGAGAAATTCTTTAACCTGATTGTTCTGATCAGCTGATAATGTCTCTGACACCTTCACTGCGGGAAGCAACCGGGGTGAAGACACCGAAGGGCAAGGCTCCGCTGACAGAGACAACCTATCTTTCCAGGGTTTGATTAAGTTAACATGGTAGATCTGTTCGGGTTTTCTCTTTCCCGGCTGGTATACTTTGTAATTAACCTCATTCACTTTTTCCCTAATCTCAAATGGACCCTGCCATTTAGCTAGGAATTTGCTTTCCACAGTGGGTACCAAAACAAGAACTCTATCTCCAGGAGCAAATTCCCGTATCTTGGCACTCCGGTTATAGACCCTCTGTTGAGCACTTTGGGCCTGTTCCATGTGCTCTCTGACAACAGGTACCACGGCTGCAATCCTATCCTGCATTTGTGTTACATGCTCAATAACGCTTCTATAAGGAGTGGGCTGTCCTTCCCACGTCTCTTTGGCAATATCCAACAGCCCTCTGGGGT
The DNA here is from genome assembly GCF_028390025.1 of Pseudophryne corroboree. NCBI lineage: Eukaryota > Metazoa > Chordata > Amphibia > Anura > Myobatrachidae > Pseudophryne > Pseudophryne corroboree. The sequence goes on along the minus strand of NC_086453.1, from coordinate 92,661,293 downwards.
GTCTACCATACAACAAATCAAATGGAGAAAACCCCGTAGAGGACTGAGGAACTTCTCTGATGGCCATTAACAAGTAGGGCAACAAACAATCCCAGTTTTTCCCATCTCTCTCAACAACCTTTTTTAACATACTTTTTAATGTTTTATTAAACCTTTCCACCAACCCGTCAGTTTGGGGATGGTAGATGGACGTCCTGAGGTGAGTGACCTTAAATAACTTGCACAATTCTTTCATGATCCTTGACATAAATGGAGTACCTTGGTCAGTCAAAATTTCTTTTGGTATTCCCACTCTACTAAATACCTGCACCAGCTCCCTAGCTATCGCCTTGGTTGTGATAGTGCGTAAAGGGACAGCCTCAGGATATCGAGTGGCATAGTCCATAATTACCAGGATATACTGATGGCCCCGAGCAGACTTTAACAAGGGCCCCACGAGATCCATGGCTATTCTGTCAAACGGGACCTCTATAATAGGCATGGGAACTAGTGGGCTCCTGAAATGGGGTCTAGGGGCATGATACTGGCATTCAGGACAGGAAGAACAATATTCAGACACTTCTTTATAAACCCCTGGCCAAAAGAACCTTTGTAAAACTCTTTCAGTGGTTTTTTCTGCCCCTAAATGTCCTGCGGTAACGTGACTATGAGCTAAATCTAGTACCGTTCTCCGATAAGGCTGGGGAACTACCAACTGTTCCACCACATCCTCACCCCTTTTGACAATGTGGTACAAGAGCTCATTACAGATGGCCATGTGGGGATACGTAACCCTGTCACCTGGTACCACAGGTTCCCCATTAACAATCTTAACATTCTCTCTAGCCTTTATTAAGGTAGGATCCTTTAACTGTTCAGACGCAAACAGATCCTTCTTTACCTCCAGGTCAGGCACGCTTTCAGTTCTAACTACTATGTCTCTGTTCCCAGCAAGAGGGTCCTCACTGGACTCCCCATCTGTCACTTCCCCAGCCAAACTAGCAAAAGGCAAAGGGCCAGAAAGTTCCGAAGACCCACGTACATCCATAAAATCACCGGTATTATCAACTGGCTTTTTACTTCTCACATCTGTAGATAACCGTGATTCCCACAGTTTCCAAAAATGAGGAAAATCCCTCCCTATTATGGCCTCATGCACCAAGGTAGGGACCAGTCCCACTTTAACTATTGCTGACCCACAACAAGTTTCTATATTCACCTCAGCAGTGGCATAATGTTGGGTATCCCCATGTATGCAAGTTACCCCAATAGGTATTTGCTGGACCTTTAAGGGGTTCACTAACCCAGCTTTCACGAGGGTAACTAAACTTCCTGAATCTAGCAAGGCCTCTACCCGGTTACCCTCTAAGAACACATCACACATTTGTTTTTCCAGCTCAGGTGAAGGTACCACAGTACAGGCTAACCTAGCAAAGAAAGACATTCTGCGACATTCAAAGGCAGCATCACATTGCATGGGTTCTTGCGTGACTGGGCAATTGGCAATAACATGACCTGGCATACCACACCTAAAACATTTAATCACACGATTATCAACCTGTTTGGGCAGCATAGACCGTTCTAGCCCCATTGGCCTGTTTCCAGGGCCAGTGTTTACAGTCTCTCCAGCCTTGCGTTCTCTTAACCGCCCAGCAACGTTTTCCCACGGAACAGTCTTACCAGTCTTTACTGAAGGGCGCTGTCGAGGATCTATGGGTTGCTGGGTGGTCATCAGTAGTTCCTCTGCTGCCAAATACCTCTCTACCATGTCCACTAATTGGTCAGCAGTACCCGGGTTTCCATGGCTCACCCACTTGCGCAGGACCATGGGCAAAGATCTCAAGTAGCGGTCCATGACGACTCTTTCCACCATCTGGGGACCAGTTAATGTCTCTGGCTGTAGCCATTTTTTTGTTAGCTGAATAAGGTCGTGCATCTGGGAGCGCGGAGGCTTCTCCATGGCGTACAGCCAACGGTGCACCCGTTGTGCTCGTACTGACAGCGTGACTCCCAGGCGGGTCAGGATCTCAGTCTTTAGTTTATCATAGTCCCGAGCCTCAGCAGGGCTTAAATCAAAGTAAGCTTTTTGGGGCTCACCTGACAGGAAAGGTGCCAGCAGACTGGCCCACTGTGCTTTCGGCCAGTTCTCACGCTCGGCAGTCCTTTCAAACGTGGTCAGATAGGCCTCCACATCATCAGCCTCTGTCATTTTCTGCAGGAAGTGACTGGCCCGTATAGAACTAGAGCTGGTTGGAGCACTGACGGCCACATATCCAACCCGAGCTGCAAGTCTCTGCACCACTTCTGCTAAGGCCTCTCTATCCTGACGCTGTTGCCTGTAAAGTTCATCAACAACTGCCTGCTGTTGTCTCTTATTTTCCTCCATTGCCACCTGCTGCTGTCTGTTGGCCTCCTGCTGTAGTCTCCAATTTTCCTCCATTGCCACCTGCTGTTGTCTCCTATTTTCCTCCATTGCCACCTGCTGCTGTCGGTTGGCCTCCTGCTGAGCCGCTGTAGCTTGCAGCAAGGCTTTAAGCAGATCCTCCATGTCGACAGATTTTTCAGGCGGCTTTGTAGCTGCTTTCACCCAGGACATATATCAAACCCTCAGGGGTGAGTCTCAGTAACTTCACACTGGGCTGTATCTGCATAAACCACCGTTTTCTGCAGGCCTCACAAAGCTGCTGCTTTCACTTATGCGCAGAACGGTGTGCTCGCATTCTCCACCAAGTTGTAACACTGTAGGGGTGCAAGGCGCCTTTTCCTGGGGAATATGGCAGCACGCAGCAGCTGAGGAACAACACAAGTCCAGTTTCTGGTACAACTGACCCCGGCCAGTTTTATTGAAACAGAAAATAAAACAAACCCCAAAATAAAAATACCTTGCCTGTCCGGCACTAACTAAACATAAGATATTCCTAACTGTCACTAAACAAAACACAGAGTTCTTTAGTACATACTGTATAGCTTACTTGCATCAGAAAGCGTGTCTCTCACACACAGATCCTGCAGCCTTCCCAGGCAGTCTGCTCCTACTAATCAGGCTAGCAGCCCTATAACACACTTACACAGCTGAAACCCTGATTAGCCCTCTGTGAGGCCAAAGACCCGAACTGGGCCCAATGTCTAGAACTCTCCTTATCTCTCTCTTAGAGCCTATACCCAGCTTTTACAGCAAACTGAAAAGGTTCTGACAAAACCAAAAGCATTTTTCCTAGAAGTTAACACTTTTTAAAACATGTAAGACAAGAACCTGGGACAAACATACCTGCCCTCAAACACTATCCCAGTGTTCTTGTCACAATAGACAAACATTTTTATTACTAATACATAACATTACTAATTTCCATCACATTTTTAACCAGAAAAGAATACAATGTTAATAAGGTTGAAAGAGAAGCGAAGACAATGAATAGTTGTGTCAGAGCTATTCAGCCTATCGTAAAGTTTTGAATCGATAAATCATTTAAATGAATCATCTTAAAATTTCTTAATAAATCATTTAAATCAATCAATCAATCCTTTACCTGCCTTCCATTAAACACATACTCCACCTCCAGTTCTTGATAAATTAAAACATTCTTGGTTTCTATGGGGATCATATACTGTAGTTCAATAAACTGCCATCCTATAGTTTGGTGTCCTGGGGGACACCCGGGGTTAATCCCCACTCTATCTCTAATTTAGAATTACCCCTCCCTTTCAAGCACCTGAAGTATATTGTCAAATTGATACAAGCAACTTACATTCTGTTTTGCTAGTATGAGACGCATAGATGGGACCAGTATTTGGAGGGCATGCTGCTTCTTAAAGTGTCATATGGAGATTTTAGGGGTGGCTCCAGGTAAGTTAGCTCTCAATTTGGATATACAGTATTTGGTAGGTGCCAATATCATGTGGCATTATATTATATGACCCAGAAGGGTTGTTGTTATTATTTTTAGTGCTGAGGATGGGTCTGGGATGAGGTTCCCCTGGATTGGAGTGGCCGGGCTGCTGTAGGGTTGCACACTACAAAATATTTATTTAGCAAACCCTTTAACACTTTTATTAATCTTTTAGGTCTTTTAATTACATCTTCACTACTGTATTACTTTTTGTATATAGATTTTGCTTTCCTTTTATTAACACATACTAACAGTTTACCCTCTCACATGTTTGCTGCCCTGGGGTGGCTGGCCTGTGTTTGCTTGTGGGGTTTTGTTCCCCAGACTTAAATACAGTATTAGTACCACCAGTAATCAGAGGAGACTTGTCGGGGGCCTGGTGGCTTGCCATATACAGTATTTGCAAATATATGTAACTAAGAACTTTGGCTTTCTATTATATATAGTTTTTCAAGTCATGTTACCAATATAGTTTGGTGTGCTGGGGACACCGGGAGTTAATCCCCATTCTGTCTCTTGCTTAGAATTACCCCTACCTTTCAAGTATATGAAGGATATTGTGAAATTAATATGAGCAACTTACATTCGGTTTTGCTAAACTGTTATCCTATTTGCTAGTGCAGTGTGACAATGTTTCATAGATGAGCTATATTATTTTACACTGTCGTGTGTTTGTACCGTTGCTCTGTAACTTCATTTAGACAGCCAGTCTTTGGCCTATATTGGTAAACAATATTGTGAACTGTGAGTGGTCAAAATTGACTGAAAATGATTGGAAATTAATTTTATTGAGGTTAATAATACTGTAGAAACAAAAACAGGTCCAAAATTACATGATTTTAGCTGTTTTTCTCAATTAAAAAAAAGAAACATCCAAAAATAAAATGCGTGAGGGTGACTTTGGCAAAACCATGACCAAAACATGATGATGAATTAGAACCAAAATCAAAACATGGGGGTCAATGCATATCTCTACCTGAAACAGCAAGACGCCCTTCTCTCTCAGGTGCACACCATCACGGCTACCCAGGCGGGAATCTTGATGTGAGGATACTGGGTTCCAAATCACTCAGTCATGGTGGTAGATGAAAAACCAACAGTGGTTTATTGAACAGAATGGGTTATAAACAGCTCAGCACACTTCTGTGATCCAATTCTACACGACAATTCCCTCCTGGAACTCCTGACAGAACATTACTTCTAAGCCAGTCTCCTGCCACTCTCTGACCTTCTCTCCCAGATCCCTCTCAACTCCCCTGTTTGCTATTATCAAAACCTTTGTCTTTCCTACAATAAGGCGACACCCCCAGAACAGTTTCAGAGCAAACCTACTTTCACATGCCCAGGCATGTCCCCTAGGCCACAATAGATGTTAACTAAATTAACCTTACTTAATCTGATTGTGTGGCCTGGAATCCATTGTGTGGGGAAGAATGAGGGGGTTGTATGGCCTGACATCTGAGACTAGCTGTATCTACCCAACAGCAAACACACAGGTTATCTGAGCAGTCACATGGGGGGAACATTATTTTACAAACTATAACACCATAACCAATACATTCATATATATACATCGAAAACATAACGGTACCCTTGTAACAATAACATCATACAATATAATACAATATTGCCTAGTACATAGCCAAATACAGATCAACAATTAGTGTAGTCCATGGGTAAGACCAGGGTAGGGAAGTAGCTGCGTGTATTTTACCACTGTGTGACACAATGCGCCGGCTGTGTTATCACACTTGAAATTTAAATAAATAATAATTTACCACAAATCTCCCAAATGACAGAACATGCCTAGACACCCAAAAATGTACATTCTATGGGACTTCTCAATGATGGCTTCTTCTTGACGAATGTGTCAGGAGAGCTAGGCAATGATGGAAGATCAACTCAAATTGCAATCAGAAGATCAACTCAAAATGCAATCAGGCCACACATGAACCTTCTCCTCCAAGTTGCAGACCATGGATTAACACATGTCAAGCAATGTCCCCTGACACAGATAATTGCCCTAAAGCTGTAATCATCCCTCCAGAAAGTCCTAACTCAGCAGCCAACCAACATACTGTAGGCCACACGTCAAAGAATCCCTCCAATTACCATGGCAACCAAGCCATCTATTACTATACACTTAAACTAATAAAAATGATGCCTGAGAGGATCCAGAGGCAATAAACAAAAGAATGACATAGTATATCTGTAGCTTCAACCATGCACAGCTGTGTGTGTCGGCTGTGCGTCCCAATACTCAAAGCGTTCCTATCTCTAAGCGTTTTGAAAATTAACAGTTAAAAAAAGTTATCCTGCATTGGTCTGGACTTAACCATCTTCCTTTTCTTCTCATCCCCAGGTATGTTCAAATCTCACCCTGTAATCTGCCTATTGCAATCTGAACCTCTGCAAACCTTCTCTATTCTAAATGTACGTTCAAATCAATTGTTAGATAGTTTTGTTTGTAATTTAAAATACCTGTGTTTCATAGTTTGGTCAGTGCCGCATATTTAATGAAGGCAGACTGGGCTGGTGTTTGCTTAGTCAAACACTGTGTAATGCAACCCCTTTGATTAGTGGGACATTTGCCTCAGCTGTAGTTGTGTCAATTTACCATAGTATATCTGTAGCTTCAACCATGCCCAGCTGTGCGTGTCGGCTGTGCGTCCCAATACTCAAAGCGTTCCTATCTCTAAGCGCTTTGAAAATTAACAGTTAAAAAAACAGCTGAACAAACATTGAACAACATCAAGAAAGAAATCTAGAACATTATGTGGACTCATCAAACCTCTGCAATGAAATCACCAGGACTATGCCCACTAACCGTCTGGCAGAGAACATCAGTAGTGCCTTACAGGCTTACCCCTCAATGTGAGCAGGGAGCACTGGTGCGGAGAGCACCAAAGCCAGGCTCAACATGGTTATTTTCATCGGATTTTGGTGTGCTCCCCACATTCTCATACCCCCCTTCCCCCCCTCCCCCGTACTGCTCCAATTAGACCAGGATAATTTCTCTCCTTTCGTTGTTTACTTGCAAAGGTGATCTCACCATGTGCTTTCTTCTTTAAAAAAATAAATAAATAAAAAATAAAAACACTTTTGCTGCATACTTCCACCCCACCGTGTGGTATTCCTGTGAGGTGTGCCTCCACTGATTGCACACCCTGCCAGCAGCATCTAACACAGTGCATCCCAAATGGGGGCCTCTGGTGGTTCCTCTGCGGGCAGGTTGTGCCTCATGTGGATTGTTCATACAGGTTATATCATACGACTACACAAGTGCCCGTTTTCCCATGTATGCATTGGGCCCATGTATGGCTTACCTCCCAGTGTAACCTCTCTAGTGCGCCCAATATGGCTGCCTCATCTGGTATGCTTGTGGATGGGATGAAAATAAATGGACCTGATAGTTTTGTTGGTACCCTACTCTGAATGTTAGGATGCTGCAATCACCCCCATTTTGTGTCATCTCTTCTAGGGATGGACTATTCCACCCAGGGTAATCCTACGCAGTGCGCCAAAGATGGCTGCCGCACCTGGTACCCTGTGAGGGTGGAATACACAGCCCATGGAAGTTATTACCCAAAATGCCTACACCAACCCTGAATTATGATTACTCTATGCATTTTAGGTTTTCATTTTTATGTCTATGTGGCCTGTGTATTGCTGTATTAATCTTCTGTATTATGGTTTTTTTTTATGCCTGTAAAGCGCCTTGAGTCCTGTTTGGAGAAAGAGTGCTATATAAATAAAATTATGATTATTATTATTATTATTATTAGAAACATAGAATTTGATGGCAGATAAGAACCACTTGGCCCCTCTAGTCTGCCCCCCCTTTTTTTTACCATATTTTTATCTCAAACCTTATTTGATCCTTATTTCTTTGTAAGGATATCCTTATGTCTATCCCATGCATGTTTAAATTGCTCTACTGTCTTAGCCCCCTACCACCTCTGATGGGAGGCTATTCCACTTGTCCACTACCCTTTCTGTGAAGTAATTTTTCCTCAGATTTCCCCTGAACCTACCTCCCTCCAGTCTCAGTGCATGTCCTGGTATCCTGTTGCTTCTCTTCATTTGAAGAATATTTCCCTCCTGCACCTTGTTAAAACCCTTGATATGTTTGAAAGTCTTTATCATGTCCCCCCTTTCCCTTCTCTGCTCCATACTATACTTATGGAGATTTATTTTATTTTTTTACCCATGACCTACTGTAATAAAACATGAAACACATAAATATGAATAAAGTACAAATGACACCCAGATAACGTAACCTGACTTAGACTATAGGCAGGGGCAGCTTTAGGGGTGAGGGCGCCCCTAGGCACAACAGTAACTGCCGCCCCCCGCCAGCCAAATGTTATTATTTTCATTGATTGGTTATAAGCCCTCATTTGATTATAGCCAATTTAATAGAATAATAACAAAAAGCCACTAACTATGACATTTTAATTTTTTTTTAATTATGTATACATATTTACTAAGTAGAAGAGCTAACAGGGGCAGTATGTGCATGTCCTACCCATTTATACTCTATTCAGTGTGGCATATGGGACAGTACAGTGGATATCATTTGCAGTTACTGGTAATTTTTGGGCTGACAGTACCAACACTAGCATCCCAGTGCCACCCCCAAGCATGTGCCGCCCCTAGGCATGTACCTCATATGCCTAACGGGAAATTCGCTACTGACTATATGAGAAGGTCAGGGGAAGGGGTATTTTCTAGTGATGTGCACCGGAAATTTTTCGGGTTTTGTGTTTTGGTTTTGGGTTCGGTTCCGTGGCCGTGTTTTGGGTTCGAACGCGTTTTGGCAAAACCTCACCGAATTTTTTTTGTCGGATTCGGGTGTGTTTTGGATTCGGGTGTTTTTTTCAAAAAACCCTAAAAAACAGTAGAGATGAGCGGGTTCGGTTTCTCTGAATCCGAACCCGCCAGAACTTCATGTTTTTTTTCACGGGTCCGAGCGACTCGGATCTTCCCGCCTTGCTCGGTTAACCCGAGCGCGCCCGAACGTCATCATGACGCTGTCGGATTCTCGCGAGGCTCGGATTCTATCGCGAGACTCGGATTCTTTATAAGGAGCCGCGCGTCGCCGCCATTTTCACACGTGCATTGAGATTGATAGGGAGAGGACGTGGCTGGCGTCCTCTCCGTTTAGAATAGATTAGAGAGACACTTGATTTACTAATTTTGGGGAGCATTAGGAGTACTCAGTACAGTGCAGAGTTTTGCTGATAGTGACCAGTGACCACCAGTTTTATTTATAATCCGTTCTCTGCCTGAAAAAAGCGATACACAGCACACAGTGACTCAGTCACATACCATATCTGTGTGCACTGCTCAGGCTCAGGCCAGTGTGCTGCATCATCTATTATCTATATATAATATTATATATATCTGTCTGACTGCTCAGCTCACACAGCTTATAATTGTGGGGGAGACTGGGGAGCACTACTGCAGTGCCAGTTATAGGTTATAGCAGGAGCCAGGAGTACATAATATATTATATAGTGAGTGACCACCAGACACACAGTGCAGTTTATTTAATATATCCGTTCTCTGCCTGAAAAAAGCGATACACACAGTGACTCAGTCAGTCACATACCATATCTGTGTGCACTGCTCAGGCTCAGGCCAGTGTGCTGCATCATCTATATATATTATATATCTGTCTGACTGCTCAGCTCACACAGCTTATAATTGTGGGGGAGACTGGGGAGCACTACTGCAGTGCCAGTTATAGGTTATAGCAGGAGCCAGGAGTACATAATATTATATTAAAATTAAACAGTGCACACTTTTGCTGCAGGAGTGCCACTGCCAGTGTGACTAGTGACCAGTGACCTGACCACCAGTATATATAATATTAGTAGTATACTATCTCTTTATCAACCAGTCTATATATTAGCAGCAGACACAGTACAGTGCGGTAGTTCACGGCTGTGGCTACCTCTGTGTCGGCACTCGGCAGCCCGTCCATAATTGTATATACCACCTAACCGTGGTTTTTTTTTCTTTCTTTATACATACATACTAGTTACGAGTATACTATCTCTTTATCAACCAGTCTATATTAGCAGCAGACACAGTACAGTGCGGTAGTTCACGGCTGTGGCTACCTCTGTGTCGGCACTCGGCAGCCCGTCCATAATTGTATATACCACCTAACCGTGGTTTTTTTTTCTTTCTTTATACATACATACTAGTTACGAGTATACTATCTCTTTATCAACCAGTCTATATATTAGCAGCAGACACAGTACAGTGCGGTAGTTCACGGCTGTGGCTACCTCTGTGTCGGCACTCGGCAGCCCGTCCATAATTGTATATACCACCTAACCGTGGTTTTTTTTTCTTTCTTTATACATACATACTAGTTACGAGTATACTATCTCTTTATCAACCAGTCTATATATTAGCAGCAGACACAGTACAGTGCGGTAGTTCACGGCTGTGGCTACCTCTGTGTCGGCACTCGGCAGCCCGTCCATAATTGTATATACCACCTAACCGTGGTTTTTTTTTCTTTCTTTATACATACATACTAGTTACGAGTATACTATCTCTTTATCAACCAGTCTATATTAGCAGCAGACACAGTACAGTGCGGTAGTTCACGGCTGTGGCTACCTCTGTGTCGGCACTCGGCAGCCCGTCCATAATTGTATATACCACCTAACCGTGGTTTTTTTTTCTTTCTTTATACATACATACTAGTTACGAGTATACTATCTCTTTATCAACCAGTCTATATTAGCAGCAGACACAGTACAGTGCGGTAGTTCACGGCTGTGGCTACCTCTGTGTCGGCACTCGGCAGCTAGGCCACTAGGGTCGCTAATCTTACTCACACAGCTACCTCATTGCGCCTCTTTTTTTCTTTGCGTCATGTGCTGTTTGGGGAGGGTTTTTTGGAAGGGCCATCCTGCGTGACACTGCAGTGCCACTCCTAGATGGGCCCGGTGTTTGTGTCGGCCACTAGGGTCGCTAATCTTACTCACACAGCTACCTCATTGCGCCTCTTTTTTTCTTTGCGTCATGTGCTGTTTGGGGAGGGTTTTTTGGAAGGGACATCCTGCGTGACACTGCAGTGCCACTCCTAGATGGGCCCGGTGTTTGTGTCGGCCACTAGGGTCGCTTATCTTACTCACACAGCGACCTCTGTGCAAATTTTAGGACTAAAAATAATATTGTGAGGTGTGAGGTATTCAGAATAGACTGAAAATGAGTGTAAATTATGGTTTTTGAGGTTAATAATACTTTGGGATCAAAATGACCCCCAAATTCTATGATTTAAGCTGTTTTTTAGTGTTTTTTGAAAAAAACACCCGAATCCAAAACACACCCGAATCCGACAAAAAAAATTCGGTGAGGTTTTGCCAAAACGCGTTCGAACCCAAAACACGGCCGCGGAACCGAACCCAAAACCAAAACACAAAACCCGAAAAATTTCAGGCGCTCATCTCTAAAAAACAGCTTAAATCATAGAATTTGGGGGTCATTTTGATCCCATAGTATTATTAACCTCAATAACCATAATTTCCACTCATTTTCAGTCTATTCTGAACACCTCACACCTCACAATATTATTTTTAGTCCTAAAATTTGCACCGAGGTCGCTGGATGGCTAAGCTAAGCGACACAAGTGGCCGACACAAACACCTGGCCCATCTAGGAGTGGCACTGCAGTGTCACGCAGGATGGCCCTTCCAAAAAATACTCCCCAAACAGCACATGACGCAAAGAAAAAAAGAGGCGCAATGAGGTAGCTGTGTGACGACTAAGCTAAGCGACCCAAGTGGCCGACACAAACACCTGGCCCATCTAGGAGTGGCACTGCAGTGTCAGGCAGGATGGCCCTTCCAAAAAATACTCCCCAAACAGCACATTACGCTTCTCCTCAGACGCTTTTAATTTTGATTTTTGGGTCATTTTTTTACTGATCTTTTGTGTTTTGGATTTTACATGCTCTGTACTATGACATTGGCCTTGGCAGACGACGTTGATGGCATTTCATCGTCTCGGCCATGACTAGTGGCAGCAGCTTCAGCACGAGGTGGAAGTGGATCTTGATCTTTCCCTATTTTTTTAACCTCCACATTTTTGTTCTCCATATTTTAATGCGCACAACTAAAAGCCACCACAGGTATACAATGTAGATGGATGGATAGTATAGTATTATATTACTTATGGAGGACGAGTGCACTGACGACACAGAGGTAGGTACAGCCGTGGCCTACCGTACTGCTTATATATATATAATATACTGTATATAACGGACCTGGTGGACACTGTCAGCAGACTGCTAAACTAGTATGAAGAAAAAAAAAAACCACCACAGGTAGGTATACAATACAATGTAGATGGATGGATAGTAAGTATAGTATTATATTACCTATGGAGGACGAGTGCACTGACGACACAGAGGTAGGTACAGCCGTGGCCTACCGTACTGCTTATATATATAATATACTGTATATAACGGACCTGGTGGACACTGTCAGCAGACTGCTAAACTAGTATGAAGAAAAAAAAAAAGCCACCAGAGGAGTGTTTTTCAGGCAGACAAACGTATACTGGACTGGTGGTCACTGTCAGCAAAACTGTGCACTGTACTCCTGCTATAACTGCTCCCCAGTCCCCACAATTAGGCAGTGTGAGCAGTGCACTCAGCACAGCTATATCATGCAGCAGTGCAGCACACTGAGCACAGATATGGTGGAGCGTTTTTTTTGGGCAGAGAAAAAAAGGATTAAACTAACTCACTGGTGGTAAACCCTGCACTGTACTCCCTAACAGCTGCTCCCCGTCCCCAATCCTCCCCACATAACTAAGTCACTAAGTTTACTCTGTTCTTTTCTAATATAACGGAGAGGACGCCAGCCACGTCCTCTCCCTATCAATCTCAATGCACGTGTGAAAATGGCGGCGACGCGCGGCTCCTTATATAGAATCCGAATCTCGCGAGAATCCGACAGCGGGATGATGACGTTCGGGCGCGCTCGGGTTAACCGAGCAAGGCGGGAGGATCCGAGTCGCTCGGACCCGTGTAAAAAAAAGGTGAAGTTCGGGCGGGTCGGATCCCGAGGATCCGAACCCGCTCATCACTAGTATTTTCACCCGAGGACAGATGCCTCCAGTCAAGCAGGCTCCTGCTGCAAAATACCTTGAGGTCTGTATTGAGAACAGCAATCAGTGGCCAAAGATTTCAAGTTTTACAGAAAAATTTAATTTCCAAAGACATACAAAATGTATCTATTAAAGCTTATGCAGCATTTATAAGAATTAAAGTTCCAATACCAAAGCACCATAATCTCAGGAATTGAAAAAATAGTTGCGGTACCAATTCGAAACTAGTGGGTAACCAATGGACAACAAGATACTGCGTTCAAACTTCAAAGGCCCATCAGAATTAATATTTTGTGACAGAGGAGCCATACATATGAATCCACAAAGCCCCACCAACATTAGGAAGGCAAACCAAACACAGGCGGGGTAAGGCAGCTGAAAAGACACTTTTATCCGAGAAAGGGCCCAAAGACACGCAGCGCTGCCTACACAACTGATCAGTCTTTGAATGCTTAATCTTACACAACATAATATCATGTAACAGCACTTGGGAATAGAGCAAGGGAGATAGAGCAAAATCTGTTGCTGCTACTAGCACGCTGTTGCAAAAAAAACTAATTGAAAAAGCAAGTTGAAACAAAAAACATTAAAGGGGAAGAACAGACCCATCAGCATGTGCGGTGAGGTAACCGTCTAGTACCAGCGCCAAATATCTACACAATGTATGAACCAAAGTGTTCATGTGGGCATTATACACAGGTACAGCAATATAAACTCCTGGAAATTTGGTGAGGTTTGGTCAGAGATGTATGGGAAAGATAGCCAGGTGAGGCACTGCCTAACCTGCCATAGACATTTTACTCCAGAGTTTTGACTATAAAAATAATTAGTATAATACAAAGTAGTGATGTGCACCGGACATTTTTCGGGTTTTGTGTTTTGGTTTTGGATTCGGTTCCACGGCCGTGTTTTGGATTCGGACGCGTTTTGGCAAAACCTCACCGAAATTTTTTTGTCGGATTCGGGTGTGTTTTGGATTCGGGGTTTTTTTTACAAAAAACCCTAAAAAACAGCTTTAATCATAGAATTTGGGGGTCATTTTGATCCCATAGTTTTGTTAACCTCAATAACCATAATTTCCACTCATTTCCAGTCTATTCTGAACACCTCACAATATTATTTTTAGTCCTAAAATTTGCACTGAGGTCGCGGGTTGGCTAAGCTAAGCGACACAAGTGGCCGACACAAACACCTGGCCCATCTAGGAGTGGCACTGCAGTGTCAGGCAGGATGGCACTTCAAAAAAATAGTCCCCAAACAGCACATGATGCAAAGAAAAAAAGAGGCGCACCAAGGTCGCTGTGTGACTAAGCTAAGCGACACAAGTGGCCGACACAAACACCTGGCCCATCTAGGAGTGGCACTGCAGTGTCAGGCAGGATGGCACTTCAAAAAAATAGTCCCCAAACAGCACATGATGCAAAGAAAAAAAGAGGCGCACCAAGGTGGCTGTGTGACTAAGCTAAGAGACACAAGTGGCCGACACAAACACCTGGCCCATCTAGGAGTGGCACTGCAGTGTCAGGCAGGATGGCACTTCAAAAAAATTGTCCCCAAACAGCACATGATGCAAAGAAAAATGAAAGAAAAAAGAGGTGCAAGATGGAATTGTCCTTGGGCCCTCCCACCCACCCTTATGTTGTATAAACAGGACATGCACACTTTAATGAACCCATCATTTCAGCGACAGGGTCTGCCACACGACTGTGACTGAAATTACTGGTTGGTTTGGGCCCCCACCAAAAAAAGAAGCAATCAATCTCTCCTTGCACAAACTGGCTCTACAGAGGCAAGATGTCCACCTCATCATCATCCTCCGATTCCTCACCCCTTTCACTGTGTACATCCCCCTCCTCACAGATTATTAATTCGTCCCCACTGGAATACAGCATCTCAGGTCCCTGTGTACTTTGTGGAGGCAATTGCTGCTGGTGAATGTCTCCACGGAGGAATTGATTATAATTCATTTTGATGAACATCATCTTCTCCACATTTTCTGGAAGTAACCTTGTACGCCGATTGCTGACAAGGTGAGCGGCTGCACTAAACACTCTTTCGGAGTACACACTGGAGGGAGGGCAACTTAGGTAGAATAAAGCCAGTTTGTGCAAGGGCCTCCAAATTGCCTCTGTTTCCTGCCAGTATACGTACGGACTGTCTGACGTGCCTACTTGGATGCGGTCACTCATATAATCCTCCACCATTCTTTCAATGGTGAGAGAATCATATGAAGTGACAGTAGACGACATGTCAGTAATCGTTCGCAGGTCCTTCAGTCCGGACCAGATGTCAGCACTCGCTCCAGACTGCCCTGCATCACCGCCAGCGGGTGGGCTCGGAATTCTTAGCCTTTTCCTCGCACCCCCAGTTGCGGGAGAATGTGAAGGAGGAGATGTTGACGGGTCACGTTCCGCTTGACTTGACAATTTTCTCACCAGCAGGTCTTTGAACCTCTGCAGACTTGTGTCTGCCGGAAAGAGAGATACAACGTAGGTTTTAAATCTAGGATCGAGCACGGTGGCCAAAATGTAGTGCTCTGATTTCAACAGATTGACCACCCGTGAATCCTGGTTAAGCGAATTAAGGGCTCCATCCACAAGTCCCACATGCCTAGCGGAATCGCTCTGTTTTAGCTCCTCTTTCAATGTCTCCAGCTTCTTCTGCAAAAGCCTGATGAGGGGAATGACCTGACTCAGGCTGGCAGTGTCTGAACTGACTTCACGTGTGGCAAGTTCAAAGGGTTGCAGAACCTTGCACAACGTTGAAATCATTCTCCACTGCGCTTGAGTCAGGTGCATTCCCCCTCCTTTGCCTATATCGTGGCCAGATGTATAGGCTTGAATGGCCTTTTGCTGCTCCTCCATCCTCTGAAGCATATAGAGGGTTGAATTCCACCTCGTTACCACCTCTTGCTTCAGATGATGGCAGGGCAGGTTCAGGATTGTTTGGTGGTGCTCCAGTCTTCTGTACGCGGTGGCTGAATGCCGAAAGTGGCCCGCAATTCTTCGGGCCACCGACAGCATCTCTTGCACGCCCCTGTCGTTTTTTAAATAATTCTGCACCACCAAATTCAATGTATGTGCAAAACATGGGACGTGCTGGAATTTGCCCAGATGTAATGCACGCACAATATTGCTGGCTGGCGTTGTCCGATGTCACAAATCCCCAGGAGAGTCCAATTGGGGTAAGCCATTCTGCGATGATCTTCCTCAGTTTCCGTAAGAGGTTGTCAGCTGTGTGCCTCTTATGGAAAGCGGTGATACAAAGCGTAGCCTGCCTAGGAACGAGTTGGCGTTTGCGAGATGCTGCTACTGGTGCCGCCGCTGCTGTTCTTGCTGCGGGAGGCAATACATCTACCCAGTGGGCTGTCACAGTCATATAGTCCTGAGTCTGCCCTGCTCCACTTGTCCACATGTCCGTGGTTAAGTGGACATTGGGTACAACTGCATTTTTTAGGACACTGGTGACTCTTTTTCTGAGGTCTGTGTACATTTTCGGTATCGCCTGCCTAGAGAAACGGAACCTAGATGGTATTTGGTACCGGGGACACAGTACCTCAATCAAGTCTCTAGTTGCCTCTGAATTAACGGTGGATACCGGAACCATGTTTCTCACCGCCCAGGCTGCCAAGGCCTGAGTTATCTGCTTTGCAGCAGGATGACTACTGTGATATTTCATCTTCCTCGCAAAGGACTGTTGGACAGTCAATTGCTTACTGGAAGTAGTACAAGTGGTCTTCCGACTTCCCCTCTGGGATGATGATCGACTCCCAGCAGCTACAACAGCAGCGCCAGCAGCAGTAGGCGTTACACTCAAGGATGCATCAGAGTAATCCCAGGCAGGAGAGGACTCGTCAGACTTGCCAGTGACATGGCCTGCAGGACTATTGGCTTTCCTGGGTAAGGAGGAAATTGACACTGAGGGAGTTGGTGGTGTGGTTTGCAGGAGCTTGGTTACAAGAGGAAGAGATTTAGTGGTCAGTGGACTGCTTCCGCTGTCACCCAAAGTTTTTGAACTTGTCACTGACTTATGATGAATGCGCTGCAGGTGACGTATAAGGGAGGATGTTCCGAGGTGGTTAACGTCCTTACCCCTACTTATTACAGCTTGACAAAGGCAACACACGGCTTGACACCTGTTGTCCGCATTTGTGTTGAAATAATTCCACACCGAAGAGCTGATTTTTTTTGTATTTTGACCAGGCATGTCAATGGCCATATTCGTCCCACGGACAACAGGTGTCTCCCCGGGTGCCTGACTTAAACAAACCACCTCACCATCAGAATCCTCCTGGTCAATTTCCTCCCCAGCGCCAGCAACACCCATATCCTCATCCTGGTGTACTTCAACAGTGACATCTTCATTTTGACTATCAGGAACTGGACTGCGGGTGCTCCTTCCAGCACTTGCAGGGGGCGTGCAAATGGTGGAAGGCGCAAGCTCTTCCCGTCCAGTGTTGGGAAGGTCAGGCATCGCAACCGACACAATTGGACTCTCCTTGGGTATTTGTGATTTAGAAGAACACACAGTTCTTTGCTGTGCTTTTGCCAGCTTAAGTCTTTTCATTTTTCTAGCGAGAGGATGAGTGCTTCCATCCTCATGTGAAGCTGAACGACTAGCCATGAACATAGGCCAGGGCCTCAGCCATTCCTTGCCACTCCGTGTCGTAAATGGCATATTGGCAAGTTTACGCTTCTCCTCAGACGCTTTTAATTTTGATTTTTGGGTCATTTTACTGAACTTTTGTTTTTTGGATTATACATGCTCTCTACTATGACATTGGGCATCGGCCTTGGCAGACTACGTTGATGGCATTTCATCATCTCGGCCATGACTAGTGGCAGCAGCTTCAGCACGAGGTGGAAGTGGATCTTGATCTTTCCCTATTTTAACCTCCACATTTTTGTTCTCCATTTTTTAATGTGTGGAATTATATGCCAGTAACTATCAATAGCAATGGCCTACTACTATATATACTGCGCACAACTGAAATGCACCACAGGTATGGATGGATAGTATACTTGACGACACAGAGGTAGGTAGAGCAGTGGCCTTCCGTACCGTACTGCTATATATACTGGTGGTCACTGTCAGCAATCTGCAAAACTAAAATGCACCACAGGTATAGAATGTAGATGGATAGTATACTTAATGACGACACAGAGGTAGGTACAGCAGTGGCCTTCCGTACCATACTGCTATATATAGTATACTGGTGGTCACTGTGTCAGCAAACTGCAAACTAAAATGCACCACAGGTATAGAATGTAGATGGATAGTATACTTAATGACGACACAGAGGTAGGTACAGCAGTGGCCTTCTGTACCGTACTGCTATATATAGTATACTGGTGGTCACTGTGTCAGTAAACTGCAAAACTAAAATGCACCACAGGTATAGAATGTAGATGGATAGTATACTTAATGACGACACAGAGGTAGGTACAGCAGTGGCCTTCCGTACCGTACTGCTATATATAGTATACTGGTGGTCACTGTGTCAGCAAACTGCAAAACTAAAATGCACCACAGGTATAGAATGTAGATGGATAGTATACTTAATGACGACACAGAGGTAGGTACAGCAGTTGCCTTCTGTACTGCTATATATAGTATACTGGTGGTCACTGTGTCAGCAAACTGCAAAACTAAAATGCACCACAGGTATTGAATGTAGATGGATAGTATACTTAATGACGACACAGAGGTAGGTACAGCAGTGGCCTTCTGTACTGCTATATATAGTATACTGGTGGTCACTGTGTCAGCAAACTGCAAAACTAAAATGCACCACAGGTATAGAATGTAGATGGATAGTATACTTAATGACGACACAGAGGTAGGTACAGCAGTGGCCTTCCGTACTGTACTGCTATATATAGTATACTGGTGGTCACTGTGTCAGCAAACTGCAAAACTAAAATGCACCACAGGTATAGAATGTAGATGGATAGTATACTTAATGACGACACAGAGGTAGGTACAGCAGTGGCCTTCCGTACCGTACTGCTATATATAGTATACTGGTGGTCACTGTGTCAGCAAACTGCAAAACTAAAATGCACCACAGGTATAGAATGTAGATGGATAGTATACTTAATGACGACACAGAGGTAGGTACAGCAGTGGCCTTCCGTACCGTACTGCTATATATAGTATACTGGTGGTCACTGTGTCAACAAACTGCAAAACTAAAATGCACCACAGGTATAGAATGTAGATGGATAGTATACTTAATGACGACACAGAGGTAGGTACAGCAGTGGCCTTCCGTACCGTACTGCTATATATACTGGTGGTCACTGTGTCAGCAAACTGCACAACTGAATTGCACCACAGGTATAGAATATAGATGGATAGTATACTTAATGATGACACAGAGGTAGGTACAGCAGTGGCCTACTGTACCGTAATGCTATATATTATATACTGGTGGTCACTGGTCAGCAAAACTCTGCACTGTACTCCTCCTATATAATATTATACTGGTGGTCCCCAGTCCCCACAATAAAGCAGCACACTGAGCACAGATATGGAGTTTTTTTCAGGCAGACAATGTATACTAGTAGTCACTGTCAGCAAAACTCTGCACTGTACTCCTGCTATATAATACAGCTGCTCCCTAGTCCCCACAATTAAGCAGTGTGAGCACAGATATATGCAGCACACTGAGCACAGATATGGAGCGTTTTTTTCAGGCAGAGAACGGATAACTGGTGGTCACTGATCAGCAAAACTCTGCACTGTACTCCTCCTATATTATACAGCTGCTCCCCAGCCCTCCCCACAATTAAGCAATAGTGCACAATCAAGTTCAACAATAACGGAGAGGACGCCAGCCACGTCCTCTCCCTAACATTTCCAATGCACGAGTGAAAATGGCGGCGACGCGCGGCTGCTTATATAGAATCCAAATCTCGCAAGAATCCGACAGCGGGATGATGACGTTCGGGCGCGCTCGGGTTAACCGAGCCATACGGGAGAATCCGAGTATGCCTCGGACCCGTGTAAAAAGGGTGAAGTTCGGGGGGTTCGGTTTCCGGGAAACCGAACCCGCTCATCACTAATACAAAGAAGATATTACTAACATATTCTTTGTATTTTTAATATACTTTATACAGTGAAAACTCTGGCGTATACGTTAGTATGACAGGAAAGGCTCTTATCATTGGCAATCATCAGCTGTAGAAGCTTACCTGACTGATCCCCTAAGGGGCTTCTGTATCAAAAAACCCTTAGTGATACTTGACTGGACGCTTAAAAAAGGAAATGCCTGAAAGCCTTTGGAACACAAAAAACAGTACCTATTGGGATTTAGTGTTGCCATTTGATCTCCTGTGCTGCAGGAGAAGTTCATTAAAGGTCACAAAGTCTGGTAAGACTGCAATGACCCTGGGACAACAGAAAGGTGTGCTAATCTTTTCATTCCTGCTTTATAATCTACCAATAAAGAGAAAACCTGTCCCACTAAAATCTAGAAAGCTCCTCAGCTAAAGATTTCTTTATGCCTGGGACATGACATGCCGTAAAAGTAATACTTCAGAAAAAACAAGCTGATAGAAAACCAGCAATGAAGAGGATTGCTGACTGTTAATTGCTTAAGCATACCCCAAATTGTCACACCAGAATAATACTGTCCGATAGGTACTAACCCCATAACTCCTGGGCAATTAAAATGGGGAAAGCTCCAGAAGGAGCAAGTTCTTTATTAGACCCTTCGCAACCTAATCCTTCAACCAAGATGCCATGCACCAGAACCTTCCAGAAAATCCCCAAAGCCAGTGGAACCACCTGCATCTGTAAAGAGTTGAAGATGGGAGCTGGGAAGAGGCAGGTAGGGCCATAAATACATACCCCATTCAAATCCAAGAGAAAGGCATCCAGAATCCGGAGATTCTGCATGATGTCCATGGACAGTGTAATAAAGTGGTGCAGCTATCTGCAGTACCATGTTTAAACAGGATGCAGTTACCATCCCAACGGAAGCACGAGATACCGGTGCCGGAATCCTGACACGCTAGAATACCGACACTGAAATCCTGAAAGGGGCCAGGACACCGATGCCGGAATTGTGACTGTCGGAATCCAGATCGTTATCACAGCGGTCCGTGTAGGCACTATGCTGGGGATAGGGGGGGTTAGGTTTAGGTGATCCCCGGGGGACTTAGGGTTAGCATGCGGGTTAGGGAGATTAGAGTTAGGCTGCATGGGGGAGACAGTTAGGTTCAGGGTGCAGTGAGGGCGTGTGTGTTAGGGTTAGGCACCACCCGAGGAGGTTAGGGTTAGGCTGCCAAGTTGATTGCAGCAGGAACTTTGTTAGCAGTTGGACAAAACCATGCTGCACTGCAGGGGAGGCAGATTTAACATGTGCAGAGAGAGTTAGATTTTGGTGTGGTGTGTTCAATCTGCAATCTAAATTGCAGTGTAACAATAAAGCAGCCAGTATTTACCCTGCACACAAACACTATAACCCACCAAAATCTAACTCTCTCTGCACATGTTATATCCCCTGCAGTGCACATGGTTTTGCCCAACTGCTAAAAAATTTCCTGCTGCGATCAACTTGGAATTACCCCCACTGTGCATATGTTTATGTTTGTAGTAGGGGCATTAGGTTCTACCAGTCTGAGAGATGGAACCTGTTTGTACTACCTCTTTTTCACTGAAGTCCTGGGTCTGACCTGAGATTTGGAATACAGTTCCAAACTGGGTCATACCTGGGAAATTTTAAGAAGGAATGCTTTATAACAATACTTCCCCCCCCTCCTTGTGTTTGCAGTAATGATACACTGTAGCAGGGTTGCTTAGTCCTGATGACGGGACCGTGGGAGATCCAGAAACGAGCCGTCGACAGCAGACTGGCTACATAACAAGCACCTTAATCATGGATTGTTATAATTTTTTGCATTAAATGCATTCTTTCTTAAAATTTATCCTGGAGTGACGTGCAATTTGCAGCAACTAACGCTTTGCAAAAAGGAGATTACATAGCATAGCAAGAGCACACAGGTTTTTGCACATTTGCACAAGAGTGCCAGATTACACGGTTTTGTATAGTTTTCTATGTACATACATATAATTATTATTTAAAACGCTTACTTACAAGAATAAGTGAACAACTAGTGGCTGATCATTGTGCTAAATTGAGTCATTCAGTTAATTGCATTAAACACATGATAATTGATCATATTCTAATGCCAGCACAAGGTGGGGATCGTTCCAAGATGTTACTCAGACTGAAGACGAGGTGTATTTTCAGTCTTAAAACACTGAATTCTCTTGGAATCAATGAACAATAAGATTTATCTTGCCTTCTTACATTTGGTCAGTGAAGATGGTGTAATGGTTAGCATTACTGCCTCACAGCACTGAGATCAAGGGTTCAATTCCCACCATGTCCATAATTGTGTGGAGCTTTTATATTCTCCCCGTGCTTGCGTGGTGGTACACCGATTTAATCCCACAATCCAAAAATATACTGGTGGGTTAATTGGTTCCCAACAAAATTAATCCTAGTGTGAATGTGGTAGGGAATATACAGTAGCTTCACTGGGGCAGGGACTGATATGAATGGTTATATGTACTCTGTAAAACGGTGCAGACTATGTGTACACTATATAAATAACTGGTAATAATAATAATTTCACCCCAATTTCTAATGACTATGTATATATTCCAGTTGTGGTATGTAAATCTATTTTTTTACTTTGTCATTTCTTGCTTTTTTATACTTTTGTTAACCGTGTATAGATTGTGAACAATATAAAATTGGGAGGCCCAACTGTTAAGAATAAATATTTTTACATAGGTGCACAGTTTACATGTGCTCACTGGAATTCACAAGGATAACATTACATTAATATTAAGGGGATATTCATTATCTGCAGTTCTATAACCCAAATTAGTGGGTATTATTACAACCTTTTTGACATATGTGTGGAGTTTATATGTGTATGTTAAACATCATCATGGTTTTGCTATAGTTATAAATTTAAACAGCTTCCATATATAGCAACATTTTTAGCTTCCCCTGTCTTTTAAACAGTTGCACAGTGATCGGGAGTTTGCTCTGATACAGGTGTACAGTTTATATGTACCTACCAACCTGTCAAATGTCACACTGGACAAAGGAGTGACTGCTGCAGAGGAACCTACTCTCTCATATGACACTGCTGATGGAGATTCGGGAGAACAATCCTGATGATTACCAAACTTCCTGCACATGGATGGTACCACCTTCCAGTACTGTAAGTTGCTGCGTCTGGTGACTCCCTAAACCTGGAGGCAGATACCAAGTTTAAGAGCGCCATCCCTGCTGAGGAGAGGCTGGCAGCTATCCTGAGATTCCTGGCAACTGGCAGGTCCCTGGCTTACCTGAAGTTTGGCTCCGTCATCTCCCTTCAAGCATTGGGCCTCATGATCACAGAGACCTGCACAGCTATTATTACTGTCCTGAAACAGCAATACTTAAAGGCAGTGGTGTAAGTATAAAAAAATGCACTAGCGGTACTGTGTGCACGCACCGAAGGCACACGCCAAAAAATGGGTGTGACCACACTGCACAATGTGCATAGCCACTGAAAATGGGGGAATGTCAACATGACACCCTGCCCATTTCTCAGCACTCTGGAAATAATCCTTTCTATTCCAAATGCACCTTACCTATATGGTGGTTTCTCACAATGGGGAACCTCTGACAAAATATATCCTCCCTAGTCAGACAGTGTTTTTAGTTGGTAGTCACTATTCATGTAGGTACATGGTCCAGAAGATACCTGTTTGTAGGAATATAACCAGTCATCATCATACAACAGAGGTTCAACCAGACTCATGCCACCTGTGTCACTTCCTGCCCCCTGCTTCTCTCAGCCACACCATCATCTTCCCCCCTGCATCTCTTAGCTACACCATCATCTCCCCCCTACGTCTCTCAGCCACACCA
This sequence comes from Pseudophryne corroboree, assembly GCF_028390025.1. NCBI lineage: Eukaryota > Metazoa > Chordata > Amphibia > Anura > Myobatrachidae > Pseudophryne > Pseudophryne corroboree. Next base: position 92,637,347 of record NC_086453.1, on the reverse strand, counting down.
TCTTCTTTCCCCTTGCATCTCTCAGCCACACTATCATCTCCCCCTGCGTCTTTCAGCCACACCATCTTCTTCTCCTCTGTGTTTCTGTTTCTGTGTCTATTAGCCTGCACCCTTTAATTTTGTATCTCTCAGCCTGCCTCCCCTCACTGTGTCTCTCAGCCTGCCTCCCCTCACTGTGTCTCTCAGCATCCCCCCACCACACCTTCACTCTCTCTCTTTCAGTCTGCCCCTGTTCACTTGCAGCCAGCCACTCTCACCTCTGCTTTCTGTATGAGGTGGACGGTGAATCCAGACAGGCAATACAGTGAAGTAGGCTCTTTGTCCTGGCAGCCGCAGGGCAGGCCAGGGAGAGACACTTGATGTGACATTGTGCTCCCAGCAGCCCTGGCCCCTGGGTAATGGTAGGAGCTATCGTGCCGCCGAGTACAGTACTTGGTGGTACAGTATAGTGGCTACAAGGTGGTTGGTGCCGCAAACCATAAAGAGTATAATTTCAAAAATACAAAAAATATTTTTATTTTATTTTAAATAACATGTTTTTTTAAGTGCATTCCTACAAAAATGTGCTACAGAGTTTTTATTATTTGGTACTTTCCAATACTTTTGGGAAGGTTGTACAAAAACTAGTTATATTTGAACAAAGAAATACACATTTTAAACAAGAAGAATAGAAATAGAGCACATTTATCAACAAGTTTTATCATACGCCATAGTTTTAAAACTTATGGTGTATGATATATGGTGCTCCCGCCAGTCAACTCCGCTGGAATACATACTATTTACCGGCGGACTGAATGGCAGCTGTCAATATACTGACAGTGGCATCCCTTCTGCCAGAATGCCAGCAGCGGGGCGAGTGCTAAGAGTCCCCTTGCGGGCTTGCTGTGCTCGCCATGCTGCGGGTCAGTGGCTCGCTGCGCTTAACACAGGTTCTGTTCTCATTCTGTGGGCGTCGTGGACACCGAGTGGGACTAGCCCCTGTATTCCGGCTGTCGGCATTGTCAGCTGTCGGGATTCCGGCGTCGGTATCCTGACCACTGTGATCCTGACAGCTGCCAAATTGATTGCATCCCTCTACTACAACTGTCACATGATTGAAAAATGACAGTTGGGAGCTCCCCTTTAGAATGTAAGCTCTCACGAGCAGTGCCCTCTTCCCTCATATTTGATGGCACCAAATCCTTTGGTTTTCTTCCACCCTGATACGTATATGTCAGTGTCATCTGCTGATGCAGCTATGTTTATTTACTGTCGCTGTGGCTCATTCCTGTCTGTGTAACTGCAGCCTTTCTCCTGCATGTGTGGCCTGTGCAGTCTCACCTGTGAGATAATTAGACCATTACCTTGTGTCTGGCTTTCCAGATATCCTGACTGGGGCTTGATTCCTTTATTACTCAGCCTGCCCCTCACCTGAGGCTGGTTATAGCTTAAAGCTTCCTGTTTCCTGTTTGTACCTGTGTCCGGTCCCTGTTCCTTGGTGGAATCTAGAATCTGTGCAATTAGTGCTGTCTTTTCCAGTTGCCAAGCCTGCTATCACTGCACACAGTGTAATCCTATGTACCCTGTCCTGCCAGAATCCTGAGTTCATGCTCTTGGTGAGAACCTGTCAGACTGTGAATACCCGTGAATCTGAGACCCTGTCTGACTGCTTTCCTGACCGGATCCAGCTAGCCTTGTATTCAGGTTTTGTTGTGGAATTTTCACACAGGCACTGTCTTTACCTATATTACTTTATTGTCTCCACCTTGTGCATTGTTGCATTAATAATTCATTAGGTTGCTTTTTACATCCTGTGCATTGTTGCATTTACAAATCATTTGTATGTACAGTCTTATTGCAAATAACACCCTGTGCATTGTTTCATGTACATATTGATTATGCTAAGATTATATTCCAACCTGTGCATTGTTGCACTCACGTGCCCTCCTTATATACTGCTCAGTCTGTGCCTTAACATTGTAGTAAGGTTGTGTCTGGTGAACATCTCACCATACTGCATTTACCCCTGCCCAGCCTCCAATAGTCGCCTTGTCCATACATAAAACCTGGGGGCATCTGAGTATGAGGTGGACCTAATTCACCCTGGAAAGGCGGCTGCCAAAGGAGAAGCCTAGCATTGCAGGAGACTAAAAGACTGCTGGGCAGTGGGTAATTGCGTGTGCATCACAAGGCACCACCTATAAACCTACAGAACTGAGTTTAAGCATAACATTTACCCTGTACTTGTCCTATATTGTCTTCAACTGTAAGTCACTGTTTTTCTGTTTTGAGTATTAATTTATGTACTGTGTAATTGGGTGCTGCGGAACCCTTGTGGTGCCAAATAAATAAAGGATAATAATAATAATTGGCAGGAGCACCATGTATCATACACCATGTTTGTAAAATTGTCGTGTATGATAAATGTCATTGAAAATTGGTGTTATGGGATGTGGTCTGTGATGGATACAGTAACATTGCCTAGTAAATTGTACTTGAAATGCTGGACTGCCCACCTTATATGTATTGGGGATTTGAGACTGATGGTGTGGGTGGCAGTATAGGACTACTGGTTATGGGAAGGTGCGCCTTGTTACAAATATGTAGGCTTTAGTAGGCCCAATACCCCCTGCACCAACAGGTCATATGCCAGTCTCTGAAATTGGACCTTTTGGTCCTCTGACATACGGCACACCCTGCATGCAACATGCAAAAAAGTCCCAATCGTTGGGTGGCTTTTGTAAGCTTGTAAGCACTTCTAGGGACTGCTGGTATGAGGCCCCTCACTGTGTCACAACATTTTTTCTTTTGTTGTTTTTTCATTAGTGATGCTCTCCTCTGGTGTTATACTGTCACCGCTGCATTCCTGCTGTTGGCTGGCAAGGATGGTGTCGTATAACAGCTCCACTGGCAGTGTCTGGAGGAGAGAAGGAAGATAGACGCTAAAGGTAGAGTAGGACCACTAGCATCTGAGTGTTTCCCTCAATGGTACCAGCTGCAGTGAGCACCCATGCAGCCCACTACACCTGCTGCAGCTGGGGTGCAGGGTGCAGGTGGGTGCATGTAAACCCTGTGGCAACAAGCATGAACCCCGCGGCAACGAGCATGAGACACCTGGCAGTGAGCATGTGACCCCTGGCAACGAGCAGGAAACCCCTGGCAACGAGCATGAAACCCAGATCAGGAAACCCTTGGAAACAAGCATGAGACCCCTGGGAACAAGTAGGAAATCTCTGGCAATGAGCATGGAATCCAGATCAGGAAACCCATGGCAACGAGGATGAGACCCCTGGCACCAAGCAGGTAATTTAAAAATAAATAGAAGCATTACTGTGGGTCATCATTTGTAAGGGACATTTTTGTGTGGGGGGCATAAAGTGGTGTCAGAGGCATAACTGTATGGCATAATGTGTAATGGGCATTACAGTGAATGGCATAATGTGTGGCATAATGTGTAATGGGCATTAGGGTGTGTGGCATAACGTGTAATGGGCATTCTGGTGTATGGCATAATGTGTGGTATAATGTGTAATGGGCATTACAGTGTATGGCATCATGTGTGACATAATGTGTAATAGATATTACGATGTGTGACATAACGTGTAATGGGCTTTATGGTGTGTAGCATAACGTGTAATAGGCATTACGGTGTGTGGCATAACGTGTAATGGGCTTCATGGTGTGTGGCATAACATGTAATGGGCATTATGGTGTGTGGCATAACGTGTAATAGGCATTATGGTGTGTGGCATAATGTGTAATAAACATTACGGTGTGTGGCCTAATATTTAATGGGCATTATGGTGTGTGGCACCATGTGTAAATGGGCATTAAAGTGTGTGGCATAAGCTGTAATAGGCATTATGGTGTGTGGCATAATGTGTAATGGGCATTATGGTCTGTGGCATAATGTGTAGTGTGTGGCATAAGCTGTAATAGGCATTATGGTGTGTGTGGCATAATGTGTAATGGGCATTATGGTCTGTGGCATAATGTGTAATGGGCATTACGGTGTGTGGAATAATGTGTAATGGGCACTACACTGTGTGAAATAATGTGTAATGGGCATAATAGTGTGTGGCATAACATGTAATGGGCATTGCTATAAGGAGGAAAAATGACAAATTATGTAAAGGGCATGAATCAGGTTTTTTTTTCTTCATGTGTTTTTGTTTTTCCTGTGTTGTATAAGGGGCTCTACCTGGCGTAATGTGTATAAGGGGTACTACTGAGCTGTGTAATGTGACTGACGGACACTACTGTGCGGTGTAAAGTGAATTGGCACTATTCTGTGGCCACACCCCTTCCCCATGAAGCCATGCCCATATTTTTTGACGTGCGCTCTAACCCTGTTTTACATTGGGGGGGTACGGTTCGACAATGGAAACTTTCGCCCTGGGTGCCACAAGGTCTATAACTGGCCCTGAGGCTACACACATTCACACTAGGGTTTTTTGTTTGCTGGGAGCCAATTAGCCTGCCAGTATATTTTTTGTTTGCGGGAGGAAACTGGAGTACCTTGAGGAGACACATGCAAGAATAGGGAGAATATACAAACGCCACACAGGATCATGGTGGGAATCGAACCCATGACCCAGTGCTGTAAGTCAGTAATTACTAAGTCAATCAATGCTGCCCTAAATGTGCAATATGGTTATCTACTTTTGTATTATGATGACATCATCACCATTGTACAGTTATTGTCCTTTTGACTATGGAGTCCTGTTACATTTGCTTAAAAAAAAAGGTCCAACATGGACCTGAAACATTGCCTTTGGCGTGTCGTGGCTTGTTGGCTTGTGTTCATCCAAACACATATATATGTATATATATTACCTTGGAGAGGGCGGCACTCAAAGACTTGGCAAAATGATGTAGGTGAAGAGAAAACCCCGCAGGGCAACCTTTATTGTGACGTTTCGGGGACTAACCCCTTCCTCAGACAACACATGTGAACAAAAAAATAAGAATTTACTTACCGATAATTCTATTTCTCATAGTCCGTAGTGGATGCTGGGGACTCCGTAAGGACCATGGGGAATAGCGGCTCCGCAGGAGACTGGGCACATCTAAAGAAAGCTTTAGGACTAACTGGTGTGCACTGGCTCCTCCCCCTATGACCCTCCTCCAAGCCTCAGTTAGGATACTGTGCCCGGACGAGCGTACACAATAAGGAAGGATTTTGAATCCCGGGTAAGACTCATACCAGCCACACCAATCACACCGTATAACTCGTGATCTGAACCCAGTTAACAGTATGATAACAGAGGAGCCTCTGAAAAGATGGCTCCCAACAATAATAACCCGATTTTTGTAACAATAACTATGTACAAGTATTGCAGACAATCCGTACTTGGGATGGGCGCCCAGCATCCACTACGGACTATGAGAAATAGAATTATCGGTAAGTAAATTCTTATTTTCTCTAACGTCCTAAGTGGATGCTGGGGACTCCGTAAGGACCATGGGGATTATACCAAAGCTCCCAAACGGGCGGGAGAGTGCGGATGACTCTGCAGCACCGAATGAGAGAACTCCAGGTCCTCCTCAGCCAGGGTATCAAATTTGTAGAATTTAGCAAACGTGTTTGCCCCTGACCAAGTAGCTGCTCGGCAAAGTTGTAAAGCCGAGACCCCTCGGGCAGCCACCCAAGATGAGCCCACTTTCCTTGTGGAACGGGCTTTTACAGATTTTAGCTGTGGCAGGCCTGCCACATAATGTGCAAGCTGAATTGTACTACAAATCCAACGAGCAATAGTCTGCTTAGAAGCAGGAGCACCCAGCTTGTTGGGTGCATACAGGATAAACAGCGAGTCAGATTTCCTGACTCCAGCCGTCCTGGAAATATTTTCAGGGCCCTGACAACATCCAGCAACTTGGATTCCTCCAAGTCCCTAGTAGCCGCAGGCACCACAATAGGTTGGTTCAGGTGAAAACGCTGGAACCACCTTAGGGAGAAACTGAGGACGAGTCCTCAATTCCGCCCTGTCCGAATGGAAAATCAGATAAGGGCTTTTACAGGATAAAGCCGCCAATTCTGACACGCGCCTGGCCCAGGCCAGGGCCAACAGCATGACCACTTTCCATGTGAGATATTTTAACTCCACAGATTTAAGTGGTTCAAACCAATGTGACTTTTGGAACCCAAACTACATTGAGATCCCAAATTGCCACTGGAGGCACAAAAGGAGGCTGTATATGCAGTACCCCTTTTACAAACGTCTAAACTTCAGGGACTGAAGCTAGTTCTTTTTTGGAAGAAAATTGACAGGGCCGAAATCTGAACCTTAATGGACCCCAATTTCAGGCCCATAGACACTCCTGTTTGCAGGAAATGTAGGAATCGACCCAGTTGAATTTCCTCCGTCTGGCCTTACTGGCCTCGCACTACGCAACATATTTTCGCCAATTGCGGTGATAATGTTTTTGCGGTTACATCCTTCCTGGCTTTAGATCAGGATATGGATGACTTCATCCGGAATGCCTTTTTTCCTTCAGGATCCGGTGTTCAACCGGCATGCCGTCAAACGCAGCCGCGGTAAGTCTTGGAACAGACAGGGTCCTTGCTGGAGCAGGTCCCTTCTTAGAGGTAGAGGCCACGGATCCTCCGTGAGCATCTCTTGAAGTTCCGGTTACCAAGTCCTTCTTGGCCAATCCGGAGCCACGAATATAGTGCTTTCTCCTCTCCATCTTATCAATCTCAGTACCTTGGGTATGAGAGGCAGAGGAGGGAACACATACACTGACTGGTACACCCACGGTGTTACCAGAGCGTCTACAACTATTGCCTGAGGGTCTCTTGACCTGGCGCAATACCTGTCGAGTTTTTTAATCATGTGGACGACTTCTGGGTGAAGTCCCCACTCTCCCGGGTGGAGGTCGTGCTGAGGAAGTCTGCTTCCCAGTTGTCCACTCCCGGAATGAATACTGTTGACAGTGCTATCACATGATTTTCCGCCCAGTGAAGAATCCCTGCAGCTTCTGCCATTGCCCTCCTGCTTCTTGTGCCACCCTGTCTGTTTACGTGGGTGACTGCCATGATGTTGTCCGACTGGATCAACACCGGCTGACCTTGAAGCAGAGGTCTTGCTAAGCTTAGAGCATTGTAAATGGCCCTTAGCTTCAGGATATTTATGTGAAGTGATGTATCCAGGCTTGACCCTAAGCCCTGGATATTCCTTCCCTGTGTGACTGCTCCCCAGCCTCGCAGGCTGGCATCCGTGGTCACCAGGACCCAGTCCTGAATGCCGAATCTGCGGCCCTCTAGAAGATGAGCACTCTGCAACCACCACAGGATGGATACCCTTGTCCTTGGTGACAGGGTTATCCGCTGATGCATCTGAAAATGCGACCCGGACCATTTGTCCAGTAGGTTCCACTGGAAAGTTCTTGCGTGGAATCTAACGAATGGGATTGCTTCGTAGGAAGCCACCATTTTTACCCAGAACCCTTGTGCATTGATGCACTGAGACTTGGTTCGGTTTTAGGAGGTTCCTGACTAGCTCGGATAACTCCCTGGCTTTCTCTTCCGGGAGAAACACCTTTTTTTTCCAGGAACATCCCTAGGAAACAGAAGACAAGTCGTCGGAACCAGCTGCGATTTTGGAATATTGAGAATCCAATCGTGCTGCCGCAACACTACCTGAGATAGTGCTACACCGACTTCCAACTGTTCCCTGGATTTTACCCTTATCAGGGAATCGTCCAAGTAAGGGATAACTAAAATTTCCTTCCTTCGAAGGGATATCATTTCGGCCATTACCTTGGTAAAGACCCGGGGTGCCGTGGACCATCCCTACGGCAGCGTCTGAACTGATAGTGACAGTTCTGTACCATAACCTGAGGTACCCTTGGTGAGAAGGGTAAATTTTGACATGAAGGTAAGCATCCTTGATGTCCCGAGACGACATGTAGTCCTCTTCTTCCAGGTTCGCAATCACTGCTCTGAGTGACTCAATCTTGAATTTGAACCTCTGTATGTAAGTGTTCAAAGATTTTAGATTTTAGATTTAGATTTAGAATCGGTCTCACCGAGCCGTCTGGCTTCGGTACCACAAAAGTGTGGAATAATACCCCGTTCCCTGTTGCAGGAGGGGTACCTTGATTATCACCTGCTGGGAATACAGCTTGTGAATGGCTTCCAAAACTACCTCCCTGTCAGAGGGAGACGTCGGTAAAGCCGTCTTTTGGAAACGGCGAGGGGGAGACGTCTCGAATTCCAATATGTACCCTTGAGATATTACCTGAAGGATCCAGGGGTCTACTTGCGAGTGAGCCCACTGCGCACTGAAATTCATTGAGAACGGGCCCCCACCGTGCCTGAGCTTGTAAGGCCCTAGCGTCATACTGAGGGCTTGGCAGAGGCGGGAAAGGGTTTCTGTTCCTGGGAACTGGCTAATCTCTTCAGCCTTTTTCCTCTCCCTCTGTCACGAGCAGAAAAGAGGAACCTTTTGTCCGCTTGCCAACAAAGGACTGCGCCTGATAATACGGCGTCTTATTTTGAGAGGCGACCTGGGGTACAAACGTGGATTTCCCAGTTGTTGCCGTGGCCACCAGGTCTAAAAGACCGACCCCAAATGTCCCTTTTCAAAGGCAATACTTCCAAATGCCGTTTGGAATCCGCATCACCTGACCATTTAACTGGTAGAATTGGACAACGCACTTATACTTGATGCCAGTCGGCAAATATTCCGCTGTGCATCATGCATATATAGAAATGCATCTTTTAAATGCTCTATAGGCAATAATATACTATCCTTATCTAGGATATCAATATTTCCAGTCAGGGAATCCGACCATGCCAACCCAGCACTGCACCTCCAGGCTGAGGCGATTGCTGGTCGCAGTATAACACCAGTATGTGTGTGAATACATTTTTGGATACCCTCCTGCTTTCTATCAGCAGGATCCTTAAGGGCGGCCATCTCATGAGAGGGTAGAGCCCTTGTTCTTACAAGCGTGTGAGCGCCTTATCCCCCCTAGGGGGTGTTTCCCAACGCACCCTAACCTCTGGCGGGAAAGGGTATACACCAATACTTTTTAAGAAATTATCAATTGTTATCGGGGGGAAACCCACGCATCATCACACACCTCATTTTATTTCTCAGATTCAGGAAAACTACAGGTAGTTTTTCCCTCACCGAACATAATACCCCTTTTTGGTGGTACTCGTATTATCAGAAATGTATAAAACATTTTTCATTGTCTCAATCATGTAACGTGTGGCCCTACTGGAAATCACGGTTGTCTCTTCACCGTCGACACAGGAGTCAGCATCCGTGTCGGCGTCTGTATCTGCCATCTGAGGTAACGGGCGCTTTAGAGCCCCTGACGGCCTATGAGACGTCTGGACAGGCACAAGCTGAGTAGCCGGCTGTCTCATGTCAACCACTGTTTTTTTTTTTTTTTTTTATACAGAGCTGACACTGTCACGTAATTTTCAACAGTACATCCACTCAGGTGTCGACCCCCTAGGTGGTGACATCACTGTTACAGACACTCTGCTCCGTCTCCACATCATTTTTCTCCTCATACATGTCGACACAAACGTACCGACACACAGCACACACACAGGGAATGCTCTGATAGAGGACAGGACCCCACTAGCCCTTTGGGGAGACAGAGGGAGAGTATGCCAGCACACACCAGAGCGCTATATATATATACAGGGATAACCTTATATAAGTGTTTTTCCCCTTATAGCTGCTGTATGTTTTAATACTGCGCCTAATTAGTGCCCCCCTCTCTTTTTTTAACCCTTTCTGTAGTGTAGTGACTGCAGGGAAGAGCCAGGGAGCTTCCCTCCAACTGAGCTGTGAGGGAAAATGGCGCCAGTGTGCTGAGGAGATAGGCTCCGCCCCCTTTTCGGCGGCCTTATCTCCCGTTTTTCTGTATATTCTGGCAGGGGTTAAATGCATCCATATAGCCCAGGAGCTATATGTGATGTATTTTTTGCCATGTAAGGTATTTTTATCATGTTTTATTGCGTCTCAGGGCGCCCCCCCCCCAGCGCCCTGCACCCTCAGTGACCGGAGTATGAAGTGTGCTGAGAGCAATGGCGCACAGCTGCAGTGCTGTGCGCTACCTTATTGAAGACAGGAACGTCTTCTGCCGCCGATTTTTCCGGACCTCTTCGCTCTTCTGGCTCTGTAAGGGGGCCGGCGGCGCGGCTCCGGGACCCATCCAGGCTGGGCCTGTGATCGTCCCTCTGGAGCTAATGTCCAGTAGCCAAGAAGCCCAATCCACTCTGCACGCAGGTGAGTTCGCTTCTTCTCCCCTTAGTCCCTCGATGCAGTGAGCCTGTTGCCAGCAGGTCTCACTGAAAATAACAAACCTAAACTAAAACTTTCACTAAGAAGCTCAGGAGAGCCCCTAGTGTGCACCCTTCTCGTCGGGCACAGAAATCTAACTGAGGCTTGGAGGAGGGTCATAGGGGGAGGAGCCAGTGCACACCAGTTAGTCCTAAAGCTTTCTTTATATGTGCCCAGTCTCCTGCGGAGCCGCTATTCCCCATGGTCCTTACGGAGTCCCCAGCATCCACTTAGGACGTTAGAGAAACAGTGTTTAAATAGACAAAACAATTAAGACATCTTACCATCCTCTCCAGTGTGTTCCCAGGCGTGCCCGGCCGCCGTCCTGCAGCGGCACCTCCGGCCGCGGGACCCCCGTCGCGCCGGAAGTGACGTCACACGTACGGCCCGGTTACCATAGAAACACACTGAAACAGAAAACGGGGCAACATGAGCCGTGTATACACACAAGACAACTGTCAACAGTAATATTATTCAATAGTGCACAATACAAATACAATACATAACAGTGCAAAAATAGTTTAAAAATGTATAATTTACTAAACGGTGTTACCTTCATGTGCCTAGTTTACTTAAACTCAACCACCACGTAATCATTCTAATTATATCACCTAGAGGCAAAATATAAAGTGCTAGTGCAAACAACATTTTTTATTCTTATGGACTGCTGAAATTCTTACAATTAAAATCCCTTTGTTAATCTTGCGCAGGTAAGTAAATAAACTCCTAAATACTGCTGCCCTCTTATGGTGAAAACTGGAAGCAGCAACATAAGCTGCTGTTAAAGGAATAATTGTTTGAAAGTAGTTGTTTCAACTAAAGGGGATGCTCAGTGAGATCAATTTACAGAAAATGTGACAGGCCCAACGATTCGTTGAGTCCTTTAGGAGATAAACAATCCAACCTAAAGATCCAACGGGATTCCAGTTGTAATAGTTTTCTCCCTCGGTCCCCACCACGACGTGATGGGGGTATGTGGTCGACAGCTTTATACCTCAAACTTGCCAGATTATGTTTAAACTGGACAAAGTGTCGGGCTACCGGTTGTTCGCTTGTCCCTGTCAGTAAGGCATTTCTGATAGCCGACCGATGCTGGGTCAACCTCACTTTTAGCTGGCACTCGGTCTTCCCGACATAATAGAGGCCACAAGGGCATACCAGTATATAGATTACAAATCGGCTGGTACACGTTAGTGGCCAGTTGATTTTGAATCGCTGCCCTGTGTGAGGATGGGGTCACCTGTTAGTAGATAAGAACATGTTGTACACCCCAAACATTTAAAACATCCGTTTTTTCTGGTGAGAAAATTTTGGGGTGTGGGAGATGTTAAAAACCCTGTGACATCAGTCTTAACTAGCAGATCTTTCAAATTCCTGCCGCGTGAGTAGCTGGGTCTTAGTCTGGTTTTCTGGAAACATTTAAGATCTGGATCTGTACTGACCATCTGCCATAATTTTTTGGCCTGTTTTGTGATTCTTGGACTTTGCGTGTTAAACTCATTTACCCATGTGACCACCTCCTGTTTTTTCTTATTAATACCACTTTCAGGGAATTTTTTAGATGCTTGTTGTGACACACGTATAGCTTTATCTCTGGCTTTGCGCAATTCCTTGACGCAATAACCCCTGTCACTAAATTTTTTAACCATAGCATCTAGTTGACACATGGCCTGATTCTGATCGCTATTATTTCTGCATACATGCAGAAATTGCGAGTATGGAAGACCTCGGATTGTCGTTTTGGGGTGAAAACTATCCGCGTGAAGGATAGTATTGCGGTCTGTGGGCTTCGCATACAAGGAGGTATGGATTTGTTGATCTCTAATCTGTATGCATATGTCCAAAAAGCAGATTGTACTAGCATTACTCGTCATGGTAAACTTAATTGGACTACTAGATGCATTTTGTTTCTCTATGATCGAAGTTAAAATTGAGAGATCGTCTATGTAACGATGGTACATGAACAGTGCATTAGCTATACCTTGATTTTCAAAAAAGATGCTTTTTTCCGTCTCCCACATAAAACAATTAGCGAAAGACGGGGCCACCGAGGACCCCATCGCACAACCGGTGACCTGTTTATAGAACTCGTCATTAAAGATAAAATAGTTATGTTCTAAAGTGAAAAGCAATAATGTTAAAAACAAGTCAACATCAGGACCATTGAACAATATATTGCCAAAAATCAACTTGCGGACAGCCTCCACACCTGCTTTGTGCGGTATGCAGGTGTATAAACTGGTGACATCCAGTGTCACCAGTGTCACCTCATCTGGACCATATCTACCTGTGCAAAAATTTTTAATAAAGTGCTGGAGTCTTTCAGATGTGTAAAAGTGTTCTGAATACAGGGTTGTAGATACGAGTCTAAAAAGATTGCCACTGGTTCGCACAGAGAGCCACGGGCCGAAATAATAGGTCTGCCCGGTGGCCTCTGTGCGGCTTTGTGGATCTTTGGCAACGTGTAAAATATGGGTATCACAGGAAACGGGCTACCCAATTTATCCACCATTACCTGGGATAATAACCCCTGTTCCAACGCCTGTTTCAGAATGCCATCCAGTTCTCGCTTGAATTCCATGGTGGGATCGTAATCCAGTTTGATGTAGGTCGAGGTGTCGCTTAACAGCCGTTCACATTCCTGTTTGTAGGCTGCTGTCTCTTGGATGACGATGGAACCTCCCTTGTCGGCTGCCCGTATTATAATGTCCGTCCGTGTTTGTAGACCTTTCAATGCATTCCTCTCATCACGGGATAAATTATGTCTAGTTGGGCTTTCTGGAGTCTCCACACTCTCCTCTAAGAGCCGGTGAAAAGTTTTTATAGTTGGATTTGAAGATTGTGGGTCGAAATGTGAATGTAGCCCCAATCTGCGTACACGTTCTGGTAAAACAGCAGAAGAATTCTTAGTTGGCTGTTTAGAATAGTACTCCTTCAGTTTCAGAATCCTGTTAAATTTAAAAGTTTCCACTTTCCATCTAAACTTGTCCACTTTATTTGTTGGAATAAAGGTTAACCCTTTATTCAAAAGGCTTCTCTCTGCATCAGTAAGCACATGGTTGGACAAGTTAAAGATGGTCTCTACTTGGGCTTGCGTTGTCTTCCCTTTGGTTTGTTTTTGCGACTGGCCCCCCCGCCGCGTTGGCCTCTTCCCTGGGTGACCGCGTCTGCCCGGGTGCGCACCCCTAAAGGGGTCATGCTGGCATTAGTTGTGGCAGAGCTGGGAATGACCTCTTCAGATTCGCTCGCCGAGGTACTGGAGAATCTGACCCTCTGAGTTTTCTTATACGAATTTGGATACTGGCGTCCCCGAAAGGCATTAGGTGTCTGGTGCAGCCAATTATATACCCGATGCTGAGCATAGTCAGCCTGTACCTTTCTATGTTTTTCCTTTTTGTATCTTACCAGATCATTTCTATATGTCTCTAGTTGTTGTTTGAGTTTGGACATCCAGTTTACTGATTGATCCTGCGTCAGAGTCTCCAAGTGTTCCTGTTCAAAGGTGGCAATTTTCTCTCTGGCCACATTCCACTCTCTCGTTGACTCCTCTATTACTAGCAGGATGAGGTCCATGGAACACTTATTAAAGATGGAAATCCATCGTTTGCAAAAACTTGTGTTGTGCCGACCAATTGTCGGTGTATTGTGGACTCTAAAACCGCGGGGTATCTGTTTGGCTCTGAAGTAATCGGAAAGTGTGCGGCTGTGATACAGAAAGTCTATCTCTTTTTTTATTTTAAACAGCTCTTTGTAAATCTCAGCATTTGATTTAATAAATTCTTCTGTTAGGGCAGTATCTTTATGAAGAATATTAGCGGCATCTACGTCAGAAAAGCTTAATGTTTCGTAATTGTCACATTCCATCAGGAATGATGTGAACTCCTCTTCACCAGTAGAAGTAGCCATCGTAATGCTGACGTGCCTTACTTATCCTTAACAGGAAACAAAGTGTCCTTGTGCCATAAAGTGCCCAGGTAATAAAGTGCAGTGTGCAAATCCACTTGTGGTAGAAAGTGCTGATGCTATTTCAGTGCAAATAAATAGGGCTGTGGAGGGGAATGTCTGTGCTGCCGGGTGCCTTGGGTTGATGCAGCGAACTTACCCACCGCAGCGGTGCGCTGTATCTTAATATGCAATCAACAACTGGACCCCGGCACTCCGGACTGACGCAAATACTGCTCCGGTGCCTTCCCTTCAGGGCTTACCAGCTCTGTTAGCATATATTCCCTTGGAGAGGGCGGCACTCAAAGACTTGGCAAAATGATGTAGGTGAAGAAAAAACCCCGCAGGGCAACCTTTATTGTGACGTTTCGGGGACTAACCCCTTCCTCAGACAACACATGTGAACAAAAAACAGTGTTTAAATAGACAAAACAATTAAGACATCTTACCCTCCTCTCCAGTGTGTTCCCAGGCATGCCCGGCCGCCGTCCTGCAGCAGCACCTCCGGCCGCGGGACCCCCGTCGCGCCGGAAGTGACGTCACACGTCCGGCCCGGTTACCATAGAAACACATTGAAACAGAAAACGGGGCAACATGAGCCGTGTATACACACAAGACAACTGTCAACAGTAATATTATTCAGTAGTGCACAACCCTGTATTCAGAACACTTTTACACATCTGAAAGACTCCAGCACTTTATTAAAAAAAATTTCACAGGTAGATATGGTTCCAGATGAGGTGACACTGGTGACACTGGATGTCACCAGTTTATACTAGAGATGAGCGCCTGAAATTTTTCGGGTTTTGTGTTTTGGTTTTGGGTTCGGTTCCGCGGCCGTGTTTTGGGTTCGAACGCGTTTTGGCAAAACCTCACCGAATTATTTTTGTCGGATTCGGGTGTGTTTTGGATTCGGGTGTTTTTTTCCAAAAACACTAAAAAACAGCTTAAATCATAGAATTTGGGGGTCATTTTGATCCCAAAGTATTATTAACCTCAAAAACCATAATTTACACTCATTTTCAGTCTATTCTGAATACCTCACACCTCACAATATTATTTTTAGTCCTAAAATTTGCACAGAGGTCGCTGTGTGAGTAAGATAAGCGACCCTAGTGGCCGACACAAACACCGGGCCCATCTAGGAGTGGCACTGCAGTGTCACGCAGGATGTCCCTTCCAAAAAACCCTCCCCAAACAGCACATGACGCAAAGAAAAAAAGAGGCGCAATGAGGTAGCTGTGTGAGTAAGATTAGCGACCCTAGTGGCCGACACAAACACCGGGCCCATCTAGGAGTGGCACTGCAGTGTCACGCAGGATGGCCCTTCCAAAAAACCCTCCCCAAACAGCACATGACGCAAAGAAAAAAAGAGGCGCAATGAGGTAGCTGTGTGAGTAAGATTAGCGACCCTAGTGGCCGACACAAACACCGGGCCCATCTAGGAGTGGCACTGCAGTGTCACGCAGGATGGCCCTTCCAAAAAACCCTCCCCAAACAGCACATGACGCAAAGAAAAAAAGAGGCGCAATGAGGTAGCTGACTGTGTGAGTAAGATTAGCGACCCTAGTGGCCGACACAAACACCGGGCCCATCTAGGAGTGGCACTGCAGTGTCACGCAGGATGTCCCTTCCAAAAAACCCTCCCCAAACAGCACATGACGCAAAGAAAAAAAGAGGCGCAATGAGGTAGCTGTGTGAGTAAGATTAGCGACCCTAGTGGCCGACACAAACACCGGGCCCATCTAGGAGTGGCACTGCAGTGTCACGCAGGATGTCCCTTCCAAAAAACCCTCCCCAATCAGCACATGATGCAAAGAAAAAGAAAAGAAAAAAGAGGTGCAAGATGGAATTATCCTTGGGCCCTCCCACCCACCCTTATGTTGTATAAACAAAACAGGACATGCACACTTTAACCAACCCATCATTTCAGTGACAGGGTCTGCCACACGACTGTGACTGATATGACGGGTTGGTTTGGACCCCCCCCAAAAAAGAAGCAATTAATCTCTCCTTGCACAAACTGGCTCTACAGAGGCAAGATGTCCACCTCATCTTCACCCTCCGATATATCACCGTGTACATCTCCCTCCTCACAGATTATCAATTCGTCCCCACTGGAATCCACCATCTCAGCTCCCTGTGTACTTTGTGGAGGCAATTGCTGCTGGTCAATGTCTCCGCGGAGGAATTGATTATAATTCATTTTAATGAACATCATCTTCTCCACATTTTCTGGATGTAACCTCGTACGCCGATTGCTGACAAGGTGAGCGGCGGCACTAAACACTCTTTCGGAGTACACACTTGTGGGAGGGCAACTTAGGTAGAATAAAGCCAGTTTGTGCAAGGGCCTCCAAATTGCCTCTTTTTCCTGCCAGTATAAGTACGGACTGTGTGACGTGCCTACTTGGATGCGGTCACTCATATAATCCTCCACCATTCTATCAATGTTGAGAGAATCATATGCAGTGACAGTAGACGACATGTCCGTAATCGTTGTCAGGTCCTTCAGTCCGGACCAGATGTCAGCATCAGCAGTCGCTCCAGACTGCCCTGCATCACCGCCAGCGGGTGGGCTCGGAATTCTGAGCCTTTTCCTCGCACCCCCAGTTGCGGGAGAATGTGAAGGAGGAGATGTTGACAGGTCGCGTTCCGCTTGACTTGACAATTTTGTCACCAGCAGGTCTTTCAACCCCAGCAGACCTGTGTCTGCCGGAAAGAGAGATCCAAGGTAGGCTTTAAATCTAGGATCGAGCACGGTGGCCAAAATGTAGTGCTCTGATTTCAACAGATTGACCACCCGTGAATCCTTGTTAAGCGAATTAAGGGCTGCATCCACAAGTCCCACATGCCTAGCGGAATCGCTCCGTGTTAGCTCCTTCTTCAATGCCTCCAGCTTCTTCTGCAAAAGCCTGATGAGGGGAATGACCTGACTCAGGCTGGCAGTGTCTGAACTGACTTCACGTGTGGCAAGTTCAAAGGGCATCAGAACCTTGCACAACGTTGAAATCATTCTCCACTGCACTTGAGACAGGTGCATTCCATCTCCTATATCGTGCTCAATTGTATAGGCTTGAATGGCCTTTTGCTGCTCCTCCAACCTCTGAAGCATATAGAGGGTTGAATTCCACCTCGTTACCACTTCTTGCTTCAGATGATGGCAGGGCAGGTTCAGTAGTTTTTGGTGGTGCTCCAGTCTTCTGTACGTGGTGCCTGTACGCCGAAAGTGTCCCGCAATTTTTCTGGCCACCGACAGCATCTCTTGCACGCCCCTGTCGTTTTTTTAAAAATTCTGCACCACCAAATTCAAGGTATGTGCAAAACATGGGACGTGCTGGAATTTGCCCATATTTAATGCACACACAATATTGCTGGCGTTGTCCGATGCCACAAATCCACAGGAGAGTCCAATTGGGGTAAGCCATTCCGCGATGATCTTCCTCAGTTGCCGTAAGAGGTTTTCAGCTGTGTGCGTATTCTGGAAAGCGGTGATACAAAGCGTAGCCTGCCTAGGAAAGAGTTGGCGTTTGCGAGATGCTGCTACTGGTGCCGCCGCTGCTGTTCTTGCGGCGGGAGTCCATACATCTACCCAGTGGGCTGTCACAGTCATATAGTCCTGACCCTGCCCTGCTCCACTTGTCCACATGTCCGTGGTTAAGTGGACATTGGGTACAACTGCATTTTTTAGGACACTGGTGAGTCTTTTTCTGACGTCCGTGTACATTCTCGGTATCGCCTGCCTAGAGAAGTGGAACCTAGATGGTATTTGGTAACGGGGGCACACTGCCTCAATAAATTGTCTAGTTCCCTGTGAACTAACGGCGGATACCGGACGCACGTCTAACACCAACATAGTTGTCAAGGACTCAGTTATCCGCTTTGCAGTAGGATGACTGCTGTGATATTTCATCTTCCTCGCAAAGGACTGTTGAACAGTCAATTGCTTACTGGAAGTAGTACAAGTGGGCTTACGACTTCCCCTCTGGGATGACCATCGACTCCCAGCGGCAACAACAGCAGCGCCAGCAGCAGTAGGCGTTACACGCAAGGATGCATCGGAGTAATCCCAGGCAGGAGAGGACTCGTCAGACTTGCCAGTGACATGGCCTGCAGGACTATTGGCATTCCTGGGGAAGGAGGAAATTGACACTGAGGGAGTTGGTGGGGTGGTTTGCGTGAGCTTGGTTACAAGAGGAAGGGATTTACTGGTCAGTGGACTGCTTCCGCTGTCACCCAAAGTTTTTGAACTTGTCACTGACTTATTATGAATGCGCTGCAGGTGACGTATAAGGGAGGATGTTCCGAGGTGGTTAACGTCCTTACCCCTACTTATTACAGCTTGACAAAGGGAACACACGGCTTGACACCTGTTGTCCGCATTTCTGGTGAAATACCTTCACACCGAAGAGCTGATTTTTTTGGTATTTTCACCTGGCATGTCAACGGCCATATTCCTCCCACGGACAACAGGTGTCTCCCCGGGTGCCTGACTTAAACAAACCACCTCACCATCAGAATCCTTCTGGTCAATTTCCTCCCCAGCGCCAGCAACACCCATATCCTCCTCATCCTGGTGTACTTCAACACTGACATCTTCAATCTGACTATCAGGAACTGGACTGCGGGTGCTCCTTCCAGCACTTGCAGGGGGCATGCAAATAGTGGAAGGCGCATGCTCTTCACGTCCAGTGTTGGGAAGGTCAGGCATCGCAACCGACACAATTGGACTCTCCTTGTGGATTTGGGATTTCAAAGAACGCACAGTTCTTTGCGGTGCTTTTGCCAGCTTGAGTCTTTTCAGTTTTCTAGCGAGAGGCTGAGTGCTTCCATCCTCATGTGAAGCTGAACCACTAGCCATGAACATAGGCCAGGGCCTCAGCCGTTCCTTGCCACTCCGTGTGGTAAATGGCATATTGGCAAGTTTACGCTTCTCCTCCGACAATTTTATTTTAGGTTTTGGAGTCCTTTTTTTTCTGATATTTGGTGTTTTGGATTTGACATGCTCTGTACTATGACATTGGGCATCGGCCTTGGCAGACGACGTTGCTGGCATTTCATCGTCTCGGCCATGACTAGTGGCAGCAGCTTCAGCACGAGGTGGAAGTGGATCTTGATCTTTCCCTAATTTTGGAACCTCAACTTTTTTGTTCTCCATATTTTATAGGCAGAACTAAAAGGCACCTCAGGTAAACAATGGAGATGGATGGATTGGATACTAGTATACAATTATGGACGGACTGCCACGGTTAGGTGGTATAAAAAAACCACGGTTAGGTGGTATATATTGTAATACAATTATGGATGGACGGACTGCCTGCCGAGTGCCGACACAGAGGTAGCCACAGCCGTGAACTACCGCACTGTACACTGGTTGATAAAGAGATAGTAGTATACTCGTAACAACTAGTATGACTGACTATGACGGTATAAAGAATGAAAAAAAAACCACGGTTAGGTGGTATATATTGTAATACAATTATGGATGGACGGACTGCCTGCCGAGTTCCGACACAGAGGTAGCCACAGCCGTGAACTACCGCACTGTACACTGGTTGATAAAGAGATAGTAGTATACTCGTAACAACTAGTATGACTGACTATGACGGTATAAAGAATGAAAAAAAAACCACGGTTAGGTGGTATATATTATAATACAATTATGGATGGACGGACTGCCTGCCGACTGCCGACACAGAGGTAGCCACAGCCGTGAACTACCGCACTGTACACTGGTTGATAAAGAGATAGTAGTATACTCGTAACAACTAGTATGACACTATGACGGTATAAAGAATGAAAAAAAAACCACGGTTAGGTGGTATATATTATAATAATACAATTATGGATGGACGGACTGCCTGCCGAGTTCCGACACAGAGGTAGCCACAGCCGTGAACTACCGCACTGTACACTGGTTGATAAAGAGATAGTAGTATACTCGTAACAACTAGTATGACTGACTATGACGGTATAAAGAATGAAAAAAAAACCACGGTTAGGTGGTATATATTGTAATACAATTATGGATGGACGGACTGCCTGCCGACTGCCGACACAGAGGTAGCCACAGCCGTGAACTACCGCACTGTACACTGGTTGATAAAGAGATAGTAGTATACTCGTAACAACTAGTATGACTGACTATGACGGTATAAAGAATGAAAAAAAAACCACGGTTAGGTGGTATATATTATAATACAATTATGGATGGACGGACTGCCTGCCGACTGTCGACACAGAGGTAGCCACAGCCGTGAACTACCGCACTGTACACTGGTTGATAAAGAGATAGTAGTATACTCGTAACAACTAGTATGACACTATGACGGTATAAAGAATGAAAAAAAAACCACGGTTAGGTGGTATATATTATAATAATACAATTATGGATGGACGGACTGCCTGCCGAGTTCCGACACAGAGGTAGCCACAGCCGTGAACTACCGCACTGTACACTGGTTGATAAAGAGATAGTAGTATACTCGTAACAACTAGTATGACTGACTATGACGGTATAAAGAATGAAAAAAAAACCACGGTTAGGTGGTATATATTGTAATACAATTATGGATGGACGGACTGCCTGCCGAGTTCCGACACAGAGGTAGCCACAGCCGTGAACTACCGCACTGTACACTGGTTGATAAAGAGATAGTAGTATACTCGTAACAACTAGTATGACTGACTATGACGGTATAAAGAATGAAAAAAAAACCACGGTTAGGTGGTATATATTATAATACAATTATGGATGGACGGACTGCCTGCCGACTGCCGACACAGAGGTAGCCACAGCCGTGAACTACCGCACTGTACACTGGTTGATAAAGAGATAGTAGTATACTCGTAACAACTAGTATGACACTATGACGGTATAAAGAATGAAAAAAAAACCACGGTTAGGTGGTATATATTATAATACAATTATGGATGGACGGACTGCCTGCCGACTGCCGACACAGAGGTAGCCACAGCCGTGAACTACCGCACTGTACACTGGTTGATAAAGAGATAGTAGTATACTCGTAACAACTAGTATGACACTATGACGGTATAAAGAATGAAAAAAAAACCACGGTTAGGTGGTATATATTATAATACAATTATGGATGGACGGACTGCCTGCCGAGTGCCGACACAGAGGTAGCCACAGCCGTGAACTACCGCACTGTACACTGGTTGATAAAGAGATAGTAGTATACTCGTAACAACTAGTATGACTGACTATGACGGTATAAAGAATGAAAAAAAAACCACGGTTAGGTGGTATATATTATAATACAATTATGGATGGACGGACTGCCTGCCGACTGCCGACACAGAGGTAGCCACAGCCGTGAACTACCGCACTGTACACTGGTTGATAAAGAGATAGTAGTATACTCGTAACAACTAGTATGACACTATGACGGTATAAAGAATGAAAAAAAAACCACGGTTAGGTGGTATATATTATAATACAATTATGGATGGACGGACTGCCTGCCGACTGCCGACACAGAGGTAGCCACAGCCGTGAACTACCGCACTGTACACTGGTTGATAAAGAGATAGTAGTATACTCGTAACAACTAGTATGACACTATGACGGTATAAAGAATGAAAAAAAAAACCACGGTTAGGTGGTATATATTATAATAATACAATTATGGATGGACGGACTGCCTGCCGACTGCCGACACAGAGGTAGCCACAGCCGTGAACTACCGCACTGTACACTGGTTGATAAAGAGATAGTAGTATACTCGTAACAACTAGTATGACTATGACGACGGTATAAAGAAAGAAAAAAAAATACCACGGTTAGGTGGTATATAATTATACAATTATGGATGGACGGACTGCCTGCCGAGTGCCGACTGCCGACACAGAGGTAGCCACAGCCGTGAACTACCGCACTGTACTGTGTCTGCTGCTAATATAGACTGGTTGATAAAGAGATAGTATACAACAATATACTACTATACTGGTGGTCAGGCACTGGTCACCACTAGTCACACTGGCAGTGGCACTCCTGCAGCAAAAGTGTGCACTGTTTAATTTTAAATTAATATAATATTATGTACTCCTGGCTCCTGCTATAACAACCTGCAGTGCTCCCCAGTCTCCCCCACAATTATTATAAGCTTTTATACATTGATGTGCAGCACACTGGGCTGAGCTGAGTGCACACAGACTGAGTCACACTGTGTGACTGCTGTGTATCGTTTTTTTCAGGCAGAGAACGGATATAGCAGAGAACGGATATATTAAATAAAAGTTAACTTAACAACAACTGCACTGGTCACTGTGGTAAACTCTGTCTGCACAATCTCTCTCTCTTCTAATCTATTCTAATGGAGAGGACGCCAGCCACGTCCTCTCCCTATCAATCTCAATGCACGTGTGAAAATGGCGGCGACGCGCGGCTCCTTATATAGAATCCGAGTCTCGCGAGAATCCGACAGCGTCATGATGACGTTCGGGCGCGCTCGGGTTAACCGAGCAAGGCGGGAAGATCCGAGTCGCTCGGACCCGTGAAAAAAAAAGTGAAGTTCGTGCGGGTTCGGATTCAAAGAAACCGAACCCGCTCATCTCTAGTTTATACACCTGCATACCGCACAAAGCAGGTGTGGAGGCTGTCCGCAAGTTGATTTTTGGCAATATGTTGTACAATGGTCCTGATGTTGACTTGTTTTTAACATTATTGCTTTTCACTTTAGAACATAACTATTTTATCTTTAATGGCGAGTTCTATAAACAGTAGAGATGAGCGCCTGAAATTTTTCGGGTTTTGTGTTTTGGTTTTGGGTACGGTTCCGCGGCCGTGTTTTGGGTTCGAACGCGTTTTGGCAAAACCTCACCGAATTTTTTTTGTCGGATTCGGGTGTGTTTTGGATTCGGGTGTTTTTTTCAAAAAACACTAAAAAACAGCTTAAATCATAGAATTTGGGGGTCATTTTGATCCCAAAGTATTATTAACCTCAAAAACCATAATTTACACTCATTTTCAGTCTATTCTGAATACCTCACACCTCACAATATTATTTTTAGTCCTAAAATTTGCACCGAGGTCGCTGTGTGAGTAAGATAAGCGACCCTAGTAGCCGACACAAACACCGGGCCCATCTAGGAGTGGCACTGCAGTGTCACGCAGGATGTCCCTTCCAAAAAACCCTCCCCAAACAGCACATGACGCAAAGAAAAAAAGAGGCGCAATGAGGTAGCTGTGTGAGTAAGATTAGCGACCCTAGTGGCCGACACAAACACCGGGCCCATCTAGGAGTGGCACTGCAGTGTCACGCAGGATGGCCCTTCCAAAAAACCCTCCCCAAACAGCACATGACGCAAAGAAAAAAAGAGGCGCAATGAGGTAGCTGTGTGAGTAAGATTAGCGACCCTAGTGGCCGACACAAACACCGGGCCCATCTAGGAGTGGCACTGCAGTGTCACGCAGGATGTCCCTTCCAAAAAACCCTCCCCAAACAGCACATGACGCAAAGAAAAAAAGAGGCGCAATGAGGTAGCTGACTGTGTGAGTAAGATTAGCGACCCTAGTGGCCGACACAAACACCGGGCCCATTTAGGAGTGGCACTGCAGTGTCACGCAGGATGTCCCTTCCAAAAAACCCTCCCCAATCAGCACATGATGCAAAGAAAAAGAAAAGAAAAAAGAGGTGCAAGATGGAATTGTCCTTGGGCCCTCCCACCCACCCTTATGTTGTATAAACAAAACAGGACATGCACACTTTAACCAACCCATCATTTCAGTGACAGGGTCTGCCACACGACTGTGACTGATATGACGGGTTGGTTTGGACCCCCCCAAAAAAAGAAGCAATTAATCTCTCCTTGCACAAACTGGCTCTACAGAGGCAAGATGTCCACCTCATCATCACCCTCCGATATATCACCGTGTACATCCCCCTCCTCACAGATTATCAATTCGTCCCCACTGGAATCCACCATCTCAGCTCCCTGTGTACTTTGTGGAGGCAATTGCTGCTGGTCAATGTCTCCGCGGAGGAATTGATTATAATTCATTTTAATGAACATCATCTTCTCCACATTTTCTGGATGTAACCTCGTACGCCGATTGCTGACAAGGTGAGCGGCGGCACTAAACACTCTTTCGGAGTACACACTTGTGGGAGGGCAACTTAGGTAGAATAAAGCCAGTTTGTGCAAGGGCCTCCAAATTGCCTCTTTTTCCTGCCAGTATAAGTACGGACTGTGTGACGTGCCTACTTGGATGCGGTCACTCATATAATCCTCCACCATTCTATCAATGTTGAGAGAATCATATGCAGTGACAGTAGACGACATGTCCGTAATCGTTGTCAGGTCCTTCAGTCCGGACCAGATGTCAGCATCAGCAGTCGCTCCAGACTGCCCTGCATCACCGCCAGCGGGTGGGCTCGGAATTCTGAGCCTTTTCCTCGCACCCCCAGTTGCGGGAGAATGTGAAGGAGGAGATGTTGACAGGTCGCGTTCCGCTTGACTTGACAATTTTGTCACCAGCAGGTCTTTCAACCCCAGCAGACTTGTGTCTGCCGGAAAGAGAGATCCAAGGTAGGCTTTAAATCTAGGATCGAGCACGGTGGCCAAAATGTAGTGCTCTGATTTCAACAGATTGACCACCCGTGAATCCTTGTTAAGCGAATTAAGGGCTCCATCCACAAGTCCCACATGCCTAGCGGAATCGCTCCGTGTTAGCTCCTCCTTCAATGTCTCCAGCTTCTTCTGCAAAAGCCTGATGAGGGGAATGACCTGACTCAGGCTGGCAGTGTCTGAACTGACTTCACGTGTGGCAAGTTCAAAGGGCATCAGAACCTTGCACAACGTTGAAATCATTCTCCACTGCGCTTGAGACAGGTGCATTCCACCTACTATATCGTGCTCAATTGTATAGGCTTGAATGGCCTTTTGCTGCTCCTCCAACCTCTGAAGCATATAGAGGGTTGAATTCCACCTCGTTACCACTTCTTGCTTCAGATGATGGCAGGGCAGGTTCAGTAGTTTTTGGTGGTGCTCCAGTCTTCTGTACGTGGTGCCTGTACGCCGAAAGTGTCCCGCAATTCTTCTGGCCACCGACAGCATCTCTTGCACGCCCCTGTCGTTTTTTAAAAAATTCTGCACCACCAAATTCAAGGTATGTGCAAAACATGGGACGTGCTGGAATTTGCCCATATTTAATGCACACACAATATTGCTGGCGTTGTCCGATGCCATAAATCCACAGGAGAGTCCAATTGGGGTAAGCCATTCCGCGATGATCTTCCTCAGTTGCCGTAAGAGGTTTTCAGCTGTGTGCGTATTCTGGAAAGCGGTGATACAAAGCGTAGCCTGCCTAGGAAAGAGTTGGCGTTTGCGAGATGCTGCTACTGGTGCCGCCGCTGCTGTTCTTGCGGCGGGAGTCCATACATCTACCCAGTGGGCTGTCACAGTCATATAGTCCTGACCCTGCCCTGCTCCACTTGTCCACATGTCCGTGGTTAAGTGGACATTGGGTACAACTGCATTTTTTAGGACACTGGTGAGTCTTTTTCTGACGTCCGTGTACATTCTCGGTATCGCCTGCCTAGAGAAGTGGAACCTAGATGGTATTTGGTAACGGGGGCACACTGCCTCAATAAATTGTCTAGTTCCCTGTGAACTAACGGCGGATACCGGACGCACGTCTAACACCAACATAGTTGTCAAGGCCTCAGTTATCCGCTTTGCAGCAGGATGACTGCTGTGATATTTCATCTTCCTCGCAAAGGACTGTTGAACAGTCAATTGCTTACTGGAAGTAGTACAAGTGGGCTTACGACTTCCCCTCTGGGATGACCATCGACTCCCAGCAGCAACAACAGCAGCGCCAGCAGCAGTAGGCGTTACACGCAAGGATGCATCGGAGGAATCCCAGGCAGGAGAGGAATCGTCAGAATTGCCAGTGACATGACCTGCAGGACTATTGGCATTCCTGGGGAAGGAGGAAATTGACACTGAGGGAGTTGGTGGGGTGGTTTGCGTGAGCTTGGTTACAAGAGGAAGGGATTTACTGGTCAGTGGACTGCTTCCGCTGTCACCCAAAGTTTTTGAACTTGTCACTGACTTATTATGAATGCGCTGCAGGTGACGTATAAGGGAGGATGTTCCGAGGTGGTTAACGTCCTTACCCCTACTTATTACAGCTTGACAAAGGGAACACACGGCTTGACACCTGTTGTCCGCATTTCTGGTGAAATACCTCCACACCGAAGAGCTGATTTTTTTGGTATTTTCACCTGGCATGTCAACGGCCATATTCCTCCCACGGACAACAGGTGTCTCCCCGGGTGCCTGACTTAAACAAACCACCTCACCATCAGAATCCTCCTGGTCAATTTCCTCCCCAGCGCCAGCAACACCCATATCCTCCTCATCCTGGTGTACTTCAACACTGACATCTTCAATCTGACTATCAGGAACTGGACTGCGGGTGCTCCTTCCAGCACTTGCAGGGGGCGTGCAAATGGTGGAAGGCGCATGCTTTTCACGTCCAGTGTTGGGAAGGTCAGGCATCGCAACCGACACAATTGGACTCTCCTTGTGGATTTGGGATTTCGAAGAATGCACAGTTCTTTGCTGTGCTGCTTTTGCCAGCTTGAGTCTTTTCATTTTTCTAGCGAGAGGCTGAGTGCTTCCATCCTCATGTGAAGCTGAACCACTAGCCATGAACATAGGCCAGGGCCTCAGCCGTTCCTTGCCACTCCGTGTGGTAAATGGCATATTGGCAAGTTTACGCTTCTCCTCCGACAATTTTATTTTAGGTTTTGGAGTCCTTTTTTTTCTGATATTTGGTGTTTTGGATTTGACATGCTCTGTACTATGACATTGGGCATCGGCCTTGGCAGACGACGTTGCTGGCATTTCATCGTCTCGGCCATGACTAGTGGCAGCAGCTTCAGCACGAGGTGGAAGTGGATCTTGATCTTTCCCTAATTTTGGAACCTCAACATTTTTGTTCTCCATATTTTAATAGGCACAACTAAAAGGCACCTCAGGTAAACAATGGAGATGGATACTAGTATACAATTATGGACTGCCTGCCGAGTGCAGACACAGAGGTAGCCACAGCCGTGAACTACCGTACTGTACTGTGTCTGCTGCTAATATAGACTGGTTGATAAAGAGATGTCTATGTAACTATGTATGTATAAAGAAGAAAGAAAAAAAAACCACGGTTAGGTGGTATACAATTATGGACGGACAGCCTGCCGAGTGCAGACACAGAGGTAGCCACAGCCGTGAACTACCGTACTGTACTGTGTCTGCTGCTAATAATATAGACTGGTTGATAAAGAGATGTCGTAGTAGTATGTATGTATAAAGAAGAAAGAAAAAAAAACCACAGTTAGGTGGTATACAATTATGGACGGACTGCCTGCCGAGTGCAGACACAGAGGTAGCCACAGCCGTGAACTACCGTACTGTACTGTGTCTGCTGCTAATATAGACTGGTTGATAAAGAGATGTCTATGTAACTATGTATGTATAAAGAAGAAAGAAAAAAAAACCACGGTTAGGTGGTATACAATTATGGACGGACTGCCTGCCGAGTGCAGACACAGAGGTAGCCACAGCCGTGAACTACCGTACTGTACTGTGTCTGCTGCTAATATAGACTGGTTGATAAAGAGATGTCTATGTAACTATGTATGTATAAAGAAGAAAGAAAAAAAAACCACGGTTAGGTGGTATACAATTATGGACGGACTGCCTGCCGAGTGCAGACACAGAGGTAGCCACAGCCGTGAACTACCGTACTGTACTGTGTCTGCTGCTAATATAGACTGGTTGATAAAGAGATGTCTATGTAACTATGTATGTATAAAGAAGAAAGAAAAAAAAACCACGGTTAGGTGGTATACAATTATGGACGGACTGCCTGCCGAGTGCAGACACAGAGGTAGCCACAGCCGTGAACTACCGTACTGTACTGTGTCTGCTGCTAATATAGACTGGTTGATAAAGAGATGTCTATGTAACTATGTATGTATAAAGAAGAAAGAAAAAAAAACCACGGTTAGGTGGTATACAATTATGGACGGACTGCCTGCCGAGTGCAGACACAGAGGTAGCCACAGCCGTGAACTACCGTACTGTACTGTGTCTGCTGCTAATATAGACTGGTTGATAAAGAGATGTCGTAGTAGTATGTATGTATAAAGAAGAAAAAAAAACCACGGTTAGGTGGTATACAATTATGGACGGACTGCCTGCCGAGTGCAGACACAGAGGTAGCCACAGCCGTGAACTACCGTACTGTGTCTGCTGCGACTGGATGATAAATGATATAAAAAATATATATATATCACTACTGCAGCCGGACAGGTATATATTATATATTATATAATGACGGACCTGCTGGACACTGTCTGTCAGCAGAATGAGTTTTATTTTTATAGAATAAAAAAAACAACAACACACAAGTGAAGTCACACGACGAGTGTTTAACTTTTTCAGGCAATCACAATATAAGTATACTACTAGCTATACTGGTGGTCAGTGTGGTCAGGTCACTGGTCAGTCACACTGGCAGTGGCACTCCTGCAGCAAAAGTGTGCACTGTTTAATTTTAATATAATATTATGTACTCCTGGCTCCTGCTATAACCTATAACTGGCACTGCAGTGCTCCCCAGTCTCCCCCACAATTATAAGCTGTGTGAGCTGAGCAGTCAGACAGATATATAATATATATAGATGATGCAGCACACTGGGCTGAGCCTGAGCAGTGCACACAGATATGGTATGTGACTGAGTCACTGTGTGTATCGCTTTTTTCAGGCAGAGAACGGATATATTAAATAAACTGCACTGTCTGGTGGTCACTCACTATATAATATTATGTACTCCTGGCTCCTGCTATAACCTATAACTGGCACTGCAGTGCTCCCCAGTCTCCCCCACAATTATAAGCTGTGTGAGCTGAGCAGTCAGACAGATATATAATATATATAGATGATGCAGCACACTGGGCTGAGCCTGAGCAGTGCACACAGATATGGTATGTGACTGAGTCACTGTGTGTATCGCTTTTTTCAGGCAGAGAACGGATATATTAAATAAACTGCACTGTCTGGTGGTCACTCACTAGTAAACTCTCTGCACTCTCTACACTTCTACAGTACTCCTCCTAGTCCTAAGCTCCAGTAAATCTCTCTCTCTTATAATCTAAATGGAGAGGACGCCAGCCACGTCCTCTCCCTATCAATCTCAATGCACGTGTGAAAATGGCGGCGACGCGCGGCTCCTTATATAGAATCCGAGTCTCGCGATAGAATCCGAGCCTCGCGAGAATCCGACAGCGTCATGATGACGTTCGGGCGCGCTCGGGTTAACCGAGCAAGGCGGGAAGATCCGAGTCGCTCGGATCCATGTAAAAAAAGCTGAAGTTCGGGCGGGTTCGGATTCCGAGGAACCGAACCCGCTCATCTCTAATAAACAGGTCACCGGTTGAGCGATGGGGTCCTCGGTGGCCCCGTCTTTCGCTAATTGTTTTATGTGGGAGACGGAAAAAAGCATCTTTTTTTTTGAAAATCAAGGTATAGCTAATGCACTGTTCATGTACCATCGTTACATAGACGATCTATTGATTTTTTGGCAGGATGATCTCTCAATTTTAACTTCGATCATAGAGAAACAAAATGCATCTAGTAGTCCAATTAAGTTTACCATGACGAGTAATGCTAGTACAATCTGCTTTTTGGACATATGCATACAGATTAGTGATCAACAAATCCATACCTCCTTGTATGCGAAGCCCACAGACCGCAATACTATCCTTCACGCGGATAGTTTTCACTAGAGATGAGCGGGTTCGGTTCCTCGGAATCCGAACCCGCCCGAACTTCATGATTTTTTACACGGATCCGAGCGACTCGGATCTTCCCGCCTTGCTCGGTTAACCCGAGCGCGCCCGAACGTCATCATGACGCTGTCGGATTCTCGCGAGGCTCGGATTCTATCGCGAGACTCGGATTCTATATAAGGAGCCGCGCGTCGCCGCCATTTTACACGTGCATTGAGATTGATAGTGAGAGGACGTGGCTGGCGTCCTCTCCGTTTAGAGAAGAAATAGATAGGAGAGTGAGAGTGAGACAGTGACACTTCATTTACTGGAGCTTAGGAGGAGTACTCAGACAGAGAGTGCAGAATTTTGCTGATAGTATTAGTTAGTTATACTAGTGACAGAGTGAGACAGTGACACTTCATTTACTGGAGCTTAGGAGGAGTACTCAGACAGAGAGTGCAGAATTTTGCTGATAGTATTAGTTAGTTATACTAGTGACTGACCAGTGACCACCAGTGCAGTTTTATATTATTTAATATAATCCGTTCTCTGGCTGAAAAAACGATACACAGTGACTCAGTCACATACCATATCTGTGCTCAGCCCAGTGTGCTGCTGCATCATCTATGTATAATATCTGACTGTGCTCACACAGCTTAATTGTGGGGGAGACTGGGGAGCAGTTAGGTTATAGCAGGAGCCAGGAGTACATATTAAAATTAAACAGTGCACACTTTTTTTCTGCAGGAGTGCCACTGCCAGTGTGACTGACCAGTGACCTGACCACCAGTATATAGTATACTATATTGTATTGTGAATGTCTGCCTGTAAAAGTTAAACACACGTCGTGTGACTTGTGTGGTGTTTTTTTATTCTATAAAATAAAAAACTCATTCTGCTGACAGACAGTGTCCAGCAGGTCCGTCATTATATAATATATACCTGTCCGGCTGCAGTAGTGATATATATATATTTTTTATATCATTATTTATCATCCAGTCGCAGCAGACACAGTACGGTAGTTCACGGCTGTAGCTACCTCTGTGTCGGCACTCGGCAGTCCATCCATAATTGTATACCACCTACCCGTGGTTTTTTTTTTCTTTCTTCTTTATACATACTACATCTCATTATCATCCAGTCTATATTAGCAGCAGACACAGTACAGTACGGTAGTCCACGGCTGTAGCTACCTCTGTGTCGGCACTCGGCAGTCCGTCCATAATTATATACCACCTACCCATGGTTTTTTTTTTCTTTCTTCTTTATACATACTACATCTCATTATCAACCAGTCTATATTAGCAGCAGACACAGTACGGTAGTCCACGGCTGTAGCTACCTCTGTGTCGGCACTCGGCAGTCCATCCATAATTGTATACCACCTACCCGTGGTTTTTTTTTCTTTCTTCTTTATACATACTACATCTCATTATCATCCAGTCTATATTAGCAGCAGACACAGTACAGTACGGTAGTCCACGGCTGTAGCTACCTCTGTGTCGGCACTCGGCAGTCCGTCCATAATTGTATACCACCTACCCGTGGTTTTTTTTTTCTTTCTTCTTTATACATACTACATCTCATTATCAGCCAGTCTATATTAGCAGCAGACACAGTACGGTAGTCCACGGCTGTAGCTACCTCTGTGTCGGCACTCGGCAGTCCATCCATAATTGTATACCACCTACCCGTGGTTTTTTTTTCTTTCTTCTTTATACATACTACATCTCATTATCAACCAGTCTATATTAGCAGCAGACACAGTACGGTAGTCCACGGCTGTAGCTACCTCTGTGTCGGCACTCGGCAGTCCATCCATAATTGTATACCACCTACCCGTGGTTTTTTTTTTCTTTCTTCTTTATACATACTACATCTCATTATCATCCAGTCTATATTAACAGCAGACACAGTACAGTACGGTAGTCCACGGCTGTAGCTACCTCTGTGTCGGCACTCGGCAGTCCGTCCATAATTGTATACCACCTACCCGTGGTTTTTTTTTTCTTTCTTCTTTATACATACTACATCTCATTATCAACCAGTCTATATTAGCAGCAGACACAGTACGGTAGTCCACGGCTGTAGCTACCTCTGTGTCGGCACTCAGCAGTCCATCCATAATTGTATACCACCTACCCGTGGTTTTTTTTTCTTTCTTCTTTATACATACTACATCTCATTATCATCCAGTCTATATTAGCAGCAGACACAGTACAGTACGGTAGTCCACGGCTGTAGCTACCTCTGTGTCGGCACTCGGCAGTCCGTCCATAATTGTATACCACCTACCCGTGGTTTTTTTTTCTTTCTTCTTTATACATACTACATCTCATTATCATCCAGTCTATATTAGCAGCAGACACAGTACAGTACGGTAGTCCACGGCTGTAGCTACCTCTGTGTCGGCACTCGGCAGTCCGTCCATAATTGTATACCACCTACCCGTGGTTTTTTTTTTCTTTCTTCTTTATACATACTACATCTCATTATCATCCAGTCTATATTAGCAGCAGACACAGTACAGTACGGTAGTCCACGGCTGTAGCTACCTCTGTGTCGGCACTCGGCAGTCCGTCCATAATTGTATACCACCTACCCGTGGTTTTTTTTTCTTTCTTCTTTATACATACTACATCTCATTATCAACCAGTCTATATTAGCAGCAGACACAGTACGGTAGTCCACGGCTGTAGCTACCTCTGTGTCGGCACTCGGCAGTCCATCCATAATTGTATACCACCTACCCGTGGTTTTTTTTTCTTTCTTCTTTATACATACTACATCTCATTATCATCCAGTCTATATTAGCAGCAGACACAGTACAGTACGGTAGTCCACGGCTGTAGCTACCTCTGTGTCGGCACTCGGCAGTCCGTCCATAATTGTATACCACCTACCCGTGGTTTTTTTTTTCTTTCTTCTTTATACATACTACATCTCATTATCATCCAGTCTATATTAGCAGCAGACACAGTACAGTACGGTAGTCCACGGCTGTAGCTACCTCTGTGTCGGCACTCGGCAGTCCGTCCATAATTGTATACCACCTACCCGTGTTTTTTTTTTCTTTCTTCTTTATACATACTACATCTCATTATCATCCAGTCTATATTAGCAGCAGACACAGTACAGTACGGTAGTCCACGGCTGTAGCTACCTCTGTGTCGGCACTCGGCAGTCCGTCCATAATTGTATACCACCTACCCGTGGTTTTTTTTTTCTTTCTTCTTTATACATACTACATCTCATTATCATCCAGTCTATATTAGCAGCAGACACAGTACAGTACGGTAGTCCACGGCTGTAGCTACCTCTGTGTCGGCACTCGGCAGCCCGTCCATAATTGTATACCACCTACCCGTGGTTTTTTTTTCTTTCTTCTTAATACATACTACATCTCATTATCAACCAGTCTATATTAGCAGCAGACACAGTACGGTAGTCCACGGCTGTAGCTACCTCTGTGTCGGCACTCGGCAGTCCGTCCATAATTGTATACCACCTACCCGTGGTTTTTTTTTTCTTTCTTCTTTATACATACTACATCTCATTATCAACCAGTCTATATTAGCAGCAGACACAGTACAGTACAATAGTCCACGGCTGTAGCTACCTCTGTGTCGGCACTCGGCAGTCCATCCATAATTGTATACTAGTATCCATCCATCTCCATTGTTTACCTGAGGTGCCTTTTAGTTGTGCCTATTAAAATATGGAGAACAAAAATGTTGAGGTTCCAAAATTAGGGAAAGATCAAGATCCACTTCCACCTCGTGCTGAAGCTGCTGCCACTAGTCATGGCCGAGACGATGAAATGCCAGCAACGTCGTCTGCCAAGGCCGATGCCCAATGTCATAGTACAGAGCATGTCAAATCCAAAACACCAAATATCAGTAAAAAAAGGACTCCAAAACCTAAAATAAAATTGTCGGAGGAGAAGCGTAAACTTGCCAATATGCCATTTACCACACGGAGTGGCAAGGAACGGCTGAGGCCCTGGCCTATGTTCATGGCTAGTGGTTCAGCTTCACATGAGGATGGAAGCACTCAGCCTCTCGCTAGAAAACTGAAAAGACTCAAGCTGGCAAAAGCACCGCAAAGAACTGTGCGTTCTTCGAAATCCCAAATCCACAAGGAGAGTCCAATTGTGTCGGTTGCGATGCCTGACCTTCCCAACACTGGACGTGAAGAGCATGCGCCTTCCACCATTTGCACGCCCCCTGCAAGTGCTGGAAGGAGCACCCGCAGTCCAGTTCCTGATAGTCAGATTGAAGATGTCAGTGTTGAAGTACACCAGGATGAGGAGGATATGGGTGTTGCTGGCGCTGGGGAGGAAATTGACCAGGAGGATTCTGATGGTGAGGTGGTTTGTTTAAGTCAGGCACCCGGGGAGACACCTGTTGTCCGTGGGAGGAATATGGCCACTGACATGCCAGGTGAAAATACCTAAAAAATCAGCTCTTCGGTGTGGAAGTATTCCAACAGAAATGCGGACAACAGGTGTCAAGCCGTGTGTTGCCTTTGTCAAGCTGTAATAAGTAGGGGTAAGGACGTTAACCACCTCGGAACATCCTCCCTTATACGTCACCTGCAGCGCATTCATAATAAGTCAGTGACAAGTTCAAAAACTTTGGGCGACAGCGGAAGCAGTCCACTGACCAGTAAATCCCTTCCTCTTGTAACCAAGCTCACGCAAACCACCCCACCAACTCCCTCAGTGTCAATTTCCTCCTTCCCCAGGAATGCCAATAGTCCTGCAGGCCATGTCACTGGCAATTCTGACGAGTCCTCTCCTGCCTGGGATTCCTCCGATGCATCCTTGCGTGTAACGCCTACTGCTGCTGGCGCTGCTGTTGTTGCTGCTGGGAGTCGATGGTCATCCCAGAGGGGAAGTCGTAAGCCCACTTGCACTACTTCCAGTAAGCAATTGACTGTTCAACAGTCCTTTGCGAGGAAGATGAAATATCACAGCAGTCATCCTGCTGCAAAGCGGATAACTGAGGCCTTGACAACTATGTTGGTGTTAGACGTGCGTCCGGTATCC